>NC_135970.1:321181-431166 GCF_053455715.1 Rhinoraja longicauda
CCCACTTGGGCCGCGGAACCAAACGGGCGTCATAGAGTCAAAGAGTGATACAGTGTGTAAACAGGCCCTTCGGTCCAACTTGCCCACATCGGCCAACAATGTCCCAGCTACACTAGTCCCACTTGCCTGCGCTTGGTCCATATCCCTCCAAACCTGTCCAATCCATCTATCTGTCTAACTGTTTCTTAAAACAATGGATAGTCCTTACCTCAACTATGGTAGTTTGTTCCATACACCCACCACCCTTTGTGTGAAAAATTTACCCCTCGGATTCCAATTAAATATTTTCCCCTTCACCTTGAACCTATGTCCTCTGGTCCCCGATTCCCCTACTCTGGGCAAAAGACGCTGTGCATCTACCCAATCTTTTCCTCCCATGATTTTGTACCCCTCTATAAGATCACCCCTCATCCTCCTGCGCTCCATGGAATAGAGACCCAGCCTGCTCAACCTCTCTCTCCCTGTAGCTCACACCCTCTAGTCCTGGCAACACCCTCGTAAATCTTTTCTGAATCCTTTCATGCTTGACAATATATTTCCTATAATATGGTGCCCAGAACTGAACACAATATTCTAGATGTGGTCTTACCAACGTCTTATACAACTACAACATGACCTCCAAACATCTATACTCAATTCTCTGACTGATGAAGGCCAAAGTGCTAAAAGCCGTTTTGACCACCTTATCTAGGTACCTCTGCTCTACAACACTACCCAGAGGCTGACCATTATTGTGTAGGTCCTGCCCTTGTTCGATGTCCCTCACACTTCTTTGTATTAAATTCCATCAACCATTCAATAGACAATAGACAATAGGTACAGGAGGAGGCCATTCGGCCCTTCGAGCCAGCACCACCATTCAATGTGATCATGGCTGATCATGCAAAATCAGTAACCCGTTCCTGCCTTCTCCCCATACCCCCTGACTCTGCTATCATTAAAAGCTCTATCTAACTCTCTCTTGAAAGCATCCAGAGAATTGGCCTCCACTGCCTTCTGAGGCAGAGAATTCCACAGATTTACAACTCTCTGACTGAAAAAGATTTTCCTCATCTCCGTTCTAAATGGCCTACCCCTTATTCTTAAACTGTGGCCCCTGGTTCTGGACTCCCCCAACATCAGGAACATGTTTCCTGCCTCTAACGTGTCCAATCCCTCAATAATCTTATATGTTTCAATAAGATCCCCTCTCATCCTTCTAAATTTGAGTGTATACAAGCCCAGTCGCTCCAGTCCTTCAACATACGACAGTCCCGCCATTCCGGGAATTAACCTAGTAAACCTACGCTGCACTCCCTCAATAGCAAGAATGTCCTTCCTCAAATTTGGAGACCAAAGCTGCACACAGTACTCCAGGTGTGGTCTCACTAGGGCCCTGTACAACTGCAGAAGGACCTCTTTGCTTCTGTACTCAACTCCTCTTGTCATGAAGGCCAACATGCCATTAGCTTTCTTCACTGCCTGCTGTACCTGCATGCTTCCTGATGACTGATGAACAAGGACACCCAGATCTCGTTGTATTTCCCCTTTTCTTAACTTGTCACCATTCAGATAATAATCTGCCTTCCTGTTCTTACCACCAAAGTGGATAACCTCACATTTATCCACATTAAACTGTATCAGCCATGCATTTTCCCACTCACACATTCTGTCCAAGTCACCCTGCAACCTCATAGCATCTTCCTCACACTTCACACTGCCACCCAACTTTGTGTCATCTTCAAATTTGCTAATGTTACTTTTAATCCCTTCATCCCATTCCTTCGCCCATATGGCCGACCACGCCACCTGGCCAATCTGCTTGCTTTCCACGTCGACCGTCCTGCAAATTGAAAATATATATTTCATATTTACGATGGCGATATTATCACATGTATCAAGGTATAGGGCAATTAATCTTTTGCATACAGATCAATAAGATTATTGCCATACATGAATACAATCCTCGATTAAGTACAGAATGTATGGAAACAGCCCACTGAGTGCACATGCAAGAGCCACCAGTTGGGTCACAGAGGCCCATGGCAGTTATTGCCTCCGTCTGGACCGTCCAGCGAATCCCCCGTCATCCCTCTCATCGGCCGGCCACCTTCAGCCTTTGTGCCTGGGGCACATCCCCCCGCCCACCTTGAGGGCATGAAATACAAGACCCCCTCCAGTCATGGATCTCATGTTTATACAAAAACCACAGCTCAAAGATGGACCACACTCCACACAAATCACCTCCCTTGCTCCTTTATCTCACCCCTTCCCCATAACCTGGAAAAGATGTTGAGAAGATTTGCAAGGATGTTGCCAGGACTCGAGGGCCTGAGCTACAGGGAGAGTTTGATCAGTCTTGGACTTCATTCCTTGGAGGATGAAGGATGATCTTATAGAGATGTACAAAATCATGAAGGGAATAGAATGCACAGAATCTTTTACCCAGAGTCGGGGAATTAAGAATGAGAGGACACAGGTTTAAGGTGAGGGATAAGAAGCTGAAGGGCAATGTTTCCACACGTGGGTGGTGGGTGTATGGAACAAGCTGCCAGAGGAGGTAGTTGAGACAAGTACTATAACAACATTTAAAAGATAGGTATACGGATAGGAAATGTTTTGGGGGATCTGGACCAAACGCAGCTAAAGGGACTAGCTTAGATGGGGGTCTTGGGCACCATGGACAAGTTGGGCTGAAGGGCCTGTTTCTGTGCTGTACGGCTCTATGATTGACTCCTTACTTTGTAGCTATTTCCACTTGATCATGACTCTCCCACCAGCGACAACATCGCAACAACTATCCTGTCAGAAACCCCCAAGAATCTTAAATAATGCAGCACTGGTCCAGGCCCTATGGCCCACAATATCCGTGCTGCCCATAACTCATAGAACAGTCAGCCTGTAATCTTGATACTGACCATTATACATAGAACAGTACAGCAGAGGAACATGCACTTCAATGCTCTCTCCCCGCCCCCCTCTCCCCGCTCCCCTCTCTCTCTCCCCCTTTCTCCCCCTCTCTCTTTCCCCACTCCTCTCTCTCTCCCCTCTCTCTCTCCCCTCTCTCTCACCTCTCTCCGTCTCTCCCCTCTCTCTCTCCCCTCTCTCTCTCCCCTCTCTCTCACCTCTCTCCGTCTCTCCCCTCTCTCTCTCCCCTCTCTCTCACCTCTCTCCGTCTCTCCCCTCTCTCTCTCTCCCACTCCTCTCTCTCTCCCTGCTCCCCTCTCTCTCCCCTCTCTCTCTCCCTGCTCCCCTCTCTCTCCCCTCTCTCTCCCCTCTCTCTCTCTCTCTCCCCGCTCCCCTCTCTCTCCCCTCTCTCTCTCTCACCGCTCCCCTCTCTCTCTCCCCACTCCCCTCTCTCTCCCCGCTCCCCTCTCTCTCCCCTCTCTCTCTCTCACCGCTCCCCTCTCTCTCTCCCCACTCCCCTCTCTCTCCCTGCTCCCCTCTCTCTCCCCTCTCTCTCTCCCTGCTCCCCTCTCTCTCCCCTCTCTCTCCCCTCTCTCTCTCTCTCTCTCTCCCCGCTCCCCTCTCTCTCTCTCACCGCTCCCCTCTCTCTCTCCCCACTCCCCTCTCTCTCCCCTCTCTCTCTCCCCGCTCCCCTCTCTCCACCTTGATTTCACTTCCGCAGCAGTCTACCCGGGGAGAGGCTGTGTCTCCCCCAGTGGCAGCGAGTGCAGTCTACCCGGGGAGAGTCTGTGTCTACCCGGGGAGAGTCTGTGTCTACCCGGGGAGAGTCTGTGTCTACCCGGGGAGAGTCTGTGTCTACCCGGGGAGAGGCTGTGTCTACCCGGGGAGAGTCTGTGTCTACCCGGGGAGAGTCTGTGTCTACCCGGGGAGAGGCTGTGTCTCCCCCAGTGGCAGCGAGTGCAGTCTACCCGGGGAGAGGCTGTGTCTACCCGGGGAGAGTCTGTGTCTACCCGGGGAGAGGCTGTGTCTACCCGGGGAGAGTCTGTGTCTACCCGGGGAGAGTCTGTGTCTACCCGGGGAGAGGCTGTGTCTCCCCCAGTGGCAGCGAGCTCAGTCTACCCGGGGAGAGGGGAGCCTCAGAGAGAGAGTGAGGGGGGAGAGAGAGCAGCCCGATCCCAGACAGGGAGAGGTCTGAGACAGAGAGCGGCTCCCTTTCCCCAGACAGAGACCTCAGACAGATCAGAGAGAGCGAGGACCTCTGCCGAGACAGAGGGAGATCCCAAACAGGGAGAGAAATCTCAGAGAGCGGGAGAGAGAATCTACATCCATGGACAAAGATCCCAGGCACAGAAATCAGGCAGAAGGATCCCAGACAGGGATCAAGGAGATCACAGACAGAGAACAGAGATCACAAAGAACTGAGACAGAGATCAGAGAGAAATCTCATAGATCCCAGAGATCACAGACAGATATCACAGAGAACAGAGACAGAACACACACAGAGGTCACAGACAGACAGATCACAGACAGACAGATTACAGACAGACAGATCACAGACAGACAGATCACAGACAGGCAGATCACAGACAGGCAGATCACAGATGGAGATCACAGACAGACAGATCACGGACAGACAGATCAGACAGACAGATCACAGATGGAGATCACAGACAGACAGATCACAGACAGACAGATCACAGACAGACAGATCACAGACAGATCACAGACAGACAGATCACAGACAGAGATCGCAGAGTGAGGGGACATCTAGATCACAGATGTCTGAAGGGTCTCGACCCAAAACGTCACCCATTCCTTCTCTCCAGAGATGGTGCCTGTCCCGCTGAGTTACTCCAGCATTTTGTGTCTGGCTCCCAGATATACAGACAGAGAGATTGCAGGGGGAAAGAGATTTTAGTTTAGTTTAGTTTAGTTTAGAGATAGGGCGCAGAAACAGGCCATTCGGCCCATGGAGTCCGTGCCGACCAGCGATCCCCACACATTAACACTATTCTACACACACAAGGGACAATTTACATTTTTTTTATTGAAGCCAATTAACTTACAAACCTGTATGTCTTTGGAGCTTGGGGGGGAAACTGGAGATCCCGGAGAAAACCCACATGGTCACAGGGAGAAAGTACAAACTCCGTACAGACAGCACCCATAGTCAGGATGGAACTTGGTCTGTGGCGCTGTGAGGCAGCAACTCTACCACAGTGCCACTATGCTGGAGAGCACAGACGGACAGAGAGATCACAAATGAGAGTTTTGTCAACAGAAGCTGACATTGGGGAGAGCACTTGGTAGCAGAATCTCCCCAAACTCAAAGTACATCGAGTGTTTATACTCCTCGGAACAAAGAGAGCAGTAGAGAATGTAGAATGGGCGATTGAATTGTTGTGATGATAACTGAACATTGTAAGATTTGAGAAGTTTTCCCTCATTCTGAAATCAACACAAAACCAAAGAGCTGCAGTTTGGACATTTTAAACGGGAGACTGGGGCTGATAGCGGAGAAAGGCTGCAGTCAGTTTACCAAAGGATGTCACAATCTGTGGGTCCTAAAATGGCTGCAGGACCTCGTGACCAGCCACAAAAAAAGGTAAAAACCTTACATCCCAGTCTCTAGGTTTTCTGCAAAGCCATGGCCAGAACAAAGGATGGGTATTGGCCATGCAGAAACCTACGAAACCAGGTCGGAGTCCAGACACTGGGGCGCTGACATCAGCATACTCACAATGCCCCAAGCCGACCTAAACAGTTCATCTCAGTGAGGGGGCACAATAGCCCATAGAAAACTACCTGGTAGGTGATGGGAAACCAGTTAACACCCATCACCTCACAATGAAATCCCAATTTACACCGTCTGGCCATCCCCGGTATCCCCGAACATAAGCGCAGATCAGAAGAAAACCTCATACATATCTTTTTGAACAAAGAGATTCCAAGATCTGGCGGGAGATAGGACGGGTCAGAAACAGTATAACTGGCCACTACTTTGGGTGAAAAAGTTAAGACGGACAGGAGGCAAGAAGCGCAGAGAAAACCGGGTTCGAAGTCAACTGAAACTCAAGAAGAAATACTGGAAGAAGAAGCTGAAGCTAGAAGAAAACCTGCAAGAAACGCAAGCAGGCAAGAAAACGAATGCAGGAGGAAGAAAAGACGGGCAAGAAAAACGGATGCAAGAGAGAGGAACAGGCACGCAACTCGAGGAGAAATACTGCCAAACGAACAGCCAGTAACCCCAGTAATAGCCCCATGGTGAGCATGCATTCCAAATCCTACATATCCTGGACATAGTTTAGTGTAGAGGGGAGGGTGGTTGTGAATAAACGTTGGGTGTGTACTAAAATATGTGTTGGTCAAGGTTGCGATGCGTCGTGCGTTCCCCATCTTACAGTCGTGTATGTGTCTTGCAGAACTGTGTTTAAGAATTCATAAGTAAAAGGTATTCGTGTATATGTCTAATAGAACTGTGTGTGTTTTATGATTCATAGTTATAAGTATTCGTGTGATTCGGTATGTGTTTCATAGTCATGTATTATAGAACTGTATAAGTATTCATGGACAATAGTCCCAAGTGCTGAATAAAAGCCTTTTTCATTTAAACCCTGGTTTTAAAATCTGGTCTGGTTGAATTTTTTCTGCACTATAAGAGCTCCTGCATCTAAGCCCAGTGTCTAGAACCGTAAGGGGTGAGTGGGTCGAACCACTCACGGGGAACCAGTGTGCACGGCCTGGTCAAGGGATCAGAGCAAGGCACGGGGACCTTAGGTCGGGCGAAAGCTCGGCGCAGAAACCCCTTACAGATAATGGCGACCACGAAGGGACACTGGCAGCAGGATGATAGTGTACCAGAAAAAGATTTTAAAACTAGGGACATAATGGACGAGCGCATTGCGGACTATGTGTTTAGTAAGGTGAATATCACCAAACAATGGATGTGTGCGTTACTAGATGACAAGCGCCCACTGGATGCAGCGATCCGGTGGACGGCCAGTACAGCCCATAAGAAATCTGTAGAAAAGGCGGTCTGGCTGACCTGCTATAAAAAGCAGGTCCAGCTTTTGGACCGCGTGGTTGTGGCACAGGCAGCCCAGATCAGGGACCTTCAGGAGGAGGTAGAGGAGAAGGCTGCGGGTGGGAACCAGTTGATTGAGGCTCTGGACTCTTTAAACAAGGAGCGCCGGGTCGTAACCAACCGCCACAAGGCCAGGGTAGAGCTGATGGAGTGTCAGATCACTGAGGCTATGCGCAGTAAGGGCAAGCTCAGGGAGCAGTGCGCTTCCCTGAGCCACCAGCTGGAGACCCAGGAAGAGAAACTTAAGGGAGTTAGGGCAGCCTATAAAATGGTTTTGGAGGACAGGTCGGAAGGGGCCGACCACGGGGCCTGCCTGCAGGAGATAGAGGGTCTGCGGGGTGCTTTAAATAAAGCAAGCGGGCTGGTCTGTTTGATGAACCCCCCCGCGGGCCAGTCACTAACGGGTGCGAAGGTCCCGGTTCCGATCCCTAGAAAGACCATGGTGGCTTCAGCCCCCAGACTCCACAATTCCCCTAGCTACGAGGCATCCTGGAAAAGGGGTAGTGTAGGGGAAAGAGAGAGAGAGGAGCTCCCGGTAGAATACTCGGCACCGGCACCCATGTGCCCGGTCCTGGAAACCAGACGGGGACCCCCCACGGAGAATGGGGACACAGGACCCATTCAGAGCGAGATCATGGTGCCCCACAACTCCCAGCATTTAAGAGCTATGATCGGGCATGTAGCAAAATTGTCCGAATCAGGGGACCCCTCAATACATTTCAGGGAGATCGAGCAAACCGCCGCAATCAACGGTTGCGACGAGGGAGAACGGGCAAAATTGTTGCTGTTCTCCCTGGACAGCTCGATCCTCCAATGCCTCTCAGATGAGAGTAAAAGAGGGACCAGGACCTACGATCTCCTGCGGGACGAGGTCCTGGAAGTCTTGGGAGTGGGCGATGAGGGTCCATTTGCCCGATTAGAGAGGACCCTCCAGATGGAGGGAGAACCCCCAAGGGTTTTTGCGGCGCGACTGTGGTCAGTATATCAGAGCAGTTGCCCGCACGTCCCCGCGCGGGATGACCTGGCCGGGAATGGGAGAGCCCAGTGGCTCCGATGTTTGGTATCAAACAGCCTGGCGGCCGTCAGGGAACAGGCGAAAGCCTGGTTTGATCCCACAAATAGCACGGAGGAGGCGGTTTTGGACCGTCTCACGGTTGGGCATAGGAATACCCGGAGTACGACCACCCGGTTAGTAAAAGGGAAGGTGTACGTAGCGGAGGCTACTGCACTGGCCCAAAAGGAGTGGCGACAGGAGGGTAACCCTACCGCACAGTCCAAGTGTTTCAGGTGCGGTAAGGTGGGACACTGGCAGAAGGATTGCAGGGCCCACACCAAGGAAGATAGGGTTGGCACCACCCAGCGCACCGAGGTCCCAGTTAAGCCCGAGATCATCGAAACGATGATCGAGGTGATGCAGTCCCTCAGGGCCGCACAGGGGAAGGT
This sequence comes from Rhinoraja longicauda, assembly GCF_053455715.1. Classification (NCBI taxonomy): domain Eukaryota; kingdom Metazoa; phylum Chordata; class Chondrichthyes; order Rajiformes; family Arhynchobatidae; genus Rhinoraja; species Rhinoraja longicauda. The sequence goes on from NC_135970.1 coordinate 329,595, forward strand.
GGCAGTTGCTACCGGCTCCCCGGGTGCGAGGGGGGCACTGGACATTCCCCAATGACATCAGCCCACGCAGCCTGCCTATCTGTGTCCTCTCCGCTACGATGCGTGGAAGAGACCGCTTGTGGAGATGGTAGTGGAGAGGCAAAGGGGCAGTTATCTGTTGGACACGGGGGCTTCATGCACCGTGGTCCACACAGAGGAACCCTTTGACTCTCCCCTGTCCACGGGGGTCCCTTTCGCACTGGCGGGGTTCACAGGGAAGGAACAGGCTGGCGCGCGTTCACAGCCAAGGATGAGGCAGGTCACGCAGACAGGCAAGGTTGCCTGCGTGAGGGGGGAGGACATTCTCCAGGAATGGAGGGTCTCCCGTTTTGGGTGGGATTCAGGTGAGGAAGAGCCTGATCAGCTCGACCAGGGGCTGGATCCCATTACGGAGGAAGAGGAGTCGGAGGGGGACGACAGTAACGTCCCCGACTCAAGCACCAGGAAGGCGGGGGTAGCGAGCGAAGGCTCACCACCTGTAGATACAGGTGGAGTGAGGCCGGATGCCGCGGGTATACCCAGCACCAAGGGGGCAGAGCTGGATGAGACGGGGCCAGGGTCGGCAGCTGCGGGGGGTACCCGAGCTGCGGCACGGCAGGAACCGGTCCTCAGCCAGGCTGTCCAGGGGGCAGTGCCTAAGGTGATCCTCCGTAGGTCCAGCAGGAAACCCCAACTTAGGAAGTTTTGGCCAGAGGTCAATCACGCCCCGAGGTACGGGAGCCAAGTAGGGAGGAGGGAGCTTACGTCCCGGAGGGGACCTAGCCCCCGCCAGGCAGCGACAGGCTGCGGAGGATCAAAGGTGGGAGACAGCGTGGTGCAGCCGCAGGAGACGACCCGCTGCAGCCCTGACAGGGATTAGCTGAGCCGCCCTGGGAAGGCGGCACTGTATTATATTTTAGGTAAATTTAGATAAGGATAAGCTATTATAGATATGGATATTTTAGGTAATATAGATAAGGATAGGTATTTTAGATAAGTTTAAGTATTTTAGATAAGTTTTGTGGGGATAGTTAGCGTTTAAATAAAGTTGATGCGTCCAGGATGTGTGGGTGTGGGGTGCAGGCTGGGGGTCAAGAGACCCGCCCGCAGAGGCGTTTAACAAAGCCAAGCGCTCCCCAAGAGGCTGGCTATACCATTCTTCTTTATCTGTTTTCTGGAGTGGAAGGAGGCACTCGTATGGTGGATCTTTGTCACGGCGATCGGATGTGGGTGGACCTATCGGGGCCACACCAAGGACATCATCATCTACGGCTGCTCCGGGGACACGGCTCCCATCGCGACCGATGGGACTGGAAGGAGAGAAGCGGAGGAGACCGCAGTTTACTTCCATGAAGGCCGGTGGCCGGGGTGGCTGGGATCGAACTCTTCAGAGTATTCCAGCGCCCCAGGTTTTGCTTATCGGGACTCTTCATTATTGTGCCCGAGAATCAAGATCATCGCCCAAAAGATCAGCGCCACCGTTGGCAAAAGGATCTGCCTGGTATGCACGGGGAAGGTCCCCGCGAGCAGGCGGTGGTGGCTGAGGAAAATGAGCAGGACAATGGCCAACTCCACTGTTGAGTGGGAGAGACTTAACAACGACACTCACAGGACTATTTCTGGGACTAAAGAACAGTTGAGTGTGTGTTGGGACAAATGGTGGGAACCGGATGAGGGGATTTATATGTGTATGTGGGGTTCGAGGTATCGTTGCCCCACGGGCAACAGCATATTTTTCCAGAGACAGTGGCAGGATGACGGTAAGGGGATGAGGTGGGATGTTAGCTCGCGGGCTTGTGGGGTCCCCCTTTCCCCGATCCCGGTAAACGCCACTGAACTCATCACACGACCACGCATGACACCTCCCACAGTTCCACTGGCAGTAGCACAGGAGGGTGAGTGCCCAAAAACCACTAAGGGGAAAATGTAAAAGAGGGCAGCACCTCAATAACCGAGTACATCAAGGGGAATGGAAAGACCGTTACGTGCGGGTGGGCGAGCAGGACCCAGCCGCAAGCTGCTAGGAGGACGTGCCCCCTCCGCACCGAGTAGACTGTGTTTTATATTGTCCCCTTTTAAAATTTTGTATAAACTAGGTTTTTGTATTCGAATTTGTATCAAGAGTGATTGTGAAGGAGTGTAAAAAAATGTATCGTTTTACTGTTGTATTGTTTTCATGTCCTACATTGCAGCTGACACCAGTAGGAGGATGGCGGAGGCATCGGCCTGGGACAAGGTGTAGGTGTGTATGTCTGACATGAAAATGTACATACTTGTAATATAGTTTTGCCCGGGACACGGGCAGTGAAGGTCAGCCTAAAAGATGGGGACTGTACGTTCGCAATGAAACACTAGTTTAGTTAAAACCTCAGGGGTCTGGATATGGAGAATCGGGAAAACATTGCTCAACCACATTATTTAATTGATTCGATAAGCTGGGGTTATGCAAATCAACAGGAGGGACTGTAAGATTTGAGAAGTTTTCCCTCATTCTGAAATCAACACAAAACCAAAGAGCTGCAGTTTGGACATTTTAAACGGGAGACTGGGGCTGATAGCGGAGAAAGGCTGCAGTCAGTTTACCAAAGGATGTCACAATCTGTGGGTCCTAAAATGGCTGCAGGACCTCGTGACCAGCCACAAAAAAAGGTAAAAACCTTACATCCCAGTCTCTAGGTTTTCTGCAAAGCCATGGCCAGAACAAAGGATGGGTATTGGCCATGCAGAAACCTACGAAACCAGGTCGGAGTCCAGACACTGGGGCGCTGACATCAGCATACTCACAATGCCCCAAGCCGACCTAAACAGTTCATCTCAGTGAGGGGGCACAATAGCCCATAGAAAACTACCTGGTAGGTGATGGGAAACCAGTTAACACCCATCACCTCACAATGAAATCCCAATTTACACCGTCTGGCCATCCCCGGTATCCCCGAACATAAGCGCAGATCAGAAGAAAACCTCATACATATCTTTTTGAACAAAGAGATTCCAAGATCTGGCGGGAGATAGGACGGGTCAGAAACAGTATAACTGGCCACTACTTTGGGTGAAAAAGTTAAGACGGACAGGAGGCAAGAAGCGCAGAGAAAACCGGGTTCGAAGTCAACTGAAACTCAAGAAGAAATACTGGAAGAAGAAGCTGAAGCTAGAAGAAAACCTGCAAGAAACGCAAGCAGGCAAGAAAACGAATGCAGGAGGAAGAAAAGACGGGCAAGAAAAACGGATGCAAGAGAGAGGAACAGGCACGCAACTCGAGGAGAAATACTGCCAAACGAACAGCCAGTAACCCCAGTAATAGCCCCATGGTGAGCATGCATTCCAAATCCTACATATCCTGGACATAGTTTAGTGTAGAGGGGAGGGTGGTTGTGAATAAACGTTGGGTGTGTACTAAAATATGTGTTGGTCAAGGTTGCGATGCGTCGTGCGTTCCCCATCTTACAGTCGTGTATGTGTCTTGCAGAACTGTGTTTAAGAATTCATAAGTAAAAGGTATTCGTGTATATGTCTAATAGAACTGTGTGTGTTTTATGATTCATAGTTATAAGTATTCGTGTGATTCGGTATGTGTTTCATAGTCATGTATTATAGAACTGTATAAGTATTCATGGACAATAGTCCCAAGTGCTGAATAAAAGCCTTTTTCATTTAAACCCTGGTTTTAAAATCTGGTCTGGTTGAATTTTTTCTGCACTATAAGAGCTCCTGCATCTAAGCCCAGTGTCTAGAACCGTAAGGGGTGAGTGGGTCGAACCACTCACGGGGAACCAGTGTGCACGGCCTGGTCAAGGGATCAGAGCAAGGCACGGGGACCTTAGGTCGGGCGAAAGCTCGGCGCAGAAACCCCTTACAACATCTGTGAACTAGATTGTGAATTGATTGATTGATACAGCATGGAAACAGGCCCAGAACTAGCCCGGGCCTCTGACAATGTAAGACAGCAGCTCTGAGTCACTGTGCCGGCCTGACGTCTGTGGGGGACTTTGTGGTTCAAAGTGGGAACTGAAATTTTAAACGTTTAAAAGGGTTCATAATGAGGGTATCGCGTGAAAAGCTGGTGTAGGATGGAGCTGCAGATTCTTGTTTAAACCGAAGATAGACACAAAATGCTGGAATAACTCAGTGGGACAGACTGAGGAGAGAAGGAATAGGTGACGCTTTGGGTCGAGACCCTTCTTCAGATTGGAGAAGGGTCTCGACCCGAAATGTCACCCATTCCTTTGCTTCGGAGATGCTGCCTGTCCTGCTGAGTTACTCCAGCTTGTTGGTCTCTCTTTGGTGTAAAAAGCTGGATCTTGTCTCCTACTGGATGTCAAATAAGTTGCGAGCAAATCACAAAGTGTTGGAGGAACTCAGCGGGTCAGGCAGCATCCATGGAGGAAATGGACACATGCTGTTTCATGAGTCTAAAGAAGGGTCCTGACCCGAAACGTCATTCCCTCCACAAATGCTGCCAGACCCGCTGAGTTCCTCCAGCACTTTGTGCTCAAGATTCCAGTGTCTGCAGTTCCTTGTGTTGTCAAATAAATCCTATTTGATGTCCAATATTGCCCATCATAGTTATCTAATCCTCAGTGAGAACGCAAAACAATGAACAGATTAACAAAAATAAGTTTACCCAATATTCAGCATCTCTTGGCCATTTTTCAATAAGGAATAGGTTATTCCAAGTAAATGGCCTGTCCCACTTATGCGATTTCAAGGTGACTGCCGGCGACTAGGCTGTCACCGACAGTTCGCCGGGGTGTTACGGCCATGATCATAAGGAGTCTTCAAAGAATGGTAGTGGATCTCGGCGTGTCGCTGAGAAATCATCCGGTATAAAATTTCTCGGGGACAGCTGGCTTGTCGCCAGGTATCGTTGCTTATTGCGGGCGCTGTCGAATGCTGTCCCCAGCTTTGCAAGGTTGTCGCCTGTACTTTATCATGACATCTCATTCAAAGATTCTAGTCGCATTCATTTTGACCATTAAAATCAAACGCTGACGCACGCGCTGCACTATGAGAACTCTTTATTTGTTTAGATCAATGAGGCAAACACATACACAGGCATTTAACTACGTTTATTAAAAGCCAAAGCTCACACATAGACAGACACTAGTAAAAAGATAAACTGCGTTTTACTGCTATGCTGTTTGTAGGGGGTATGCACACCTGACCATAAAGAACTGCAAGGCCCGGCCAGACCATTTCACACATCAATGGCGCCTCCATGCTTGACACCTGTGGTAACTGGACTTTGGTAGTTTTCTTGAGGACTGGTCATTCTTTAATCGTCGACTGACCTGTTCAGATCATCCTTTTCAACTTCTCTCTGCAAAGCTATAATTGTTCTGTAAAAAATGGCACCCAGGGGAAGGAAATGCCAGACCAAGAGCACAGTTCGAACCCCACACTCACCCACCAGGCAGCTGGAGACTGAGGTGACCCAGGTGGACCAGCTCGTGGTGGAGGAGACCCAGCTGGAGAAGCCCCAGGAGGAGCAGGTGCAGGAGGAGAACTGGGAGGCTGACATTGTCCCCACCATCAACACCCCAGCCCAGATGAGCACTGGTGAGGACTTAAAAAGACAATATATTTTCAGACGAACAAGAGAGTGACCTGGTGGAGTGGTATCGATCGCACCCTTAGCTTTACGATAAGAATGACAGGCTGGGAAAACAGTTCTCCTTGAAGCAAAGGCAAAGGAGTTCCCTGATTGCACCTATAGGTACAAACCTCTTGTGTTAGTTGTGGTCTTGTTTCTTTAGCAAGCAGGCAATCCAAACTGAAATTTATCTTTTTTTTTATACAGATGAGCAACTATGTGTATTTTTTTAAGAGTCAGAGGACTAGATTTGGAAAGCTGTTCCAGACTAAGTCCGGGTCAGGTGCAAAGATCCTGACGCAGAGGTAGGAGTGGATCCTGAAGAAGGGGTCCTTTCTGGGGTCTCACATTGTTTGGGTGGATCAAAACACAAAACACAAAATCAGTGGGTATCGTAACACAGTCATCGTGAGCGTGATTATTTGATGTTCATCCTGCTTGTCATGTGCTGATGGTCTTTAAAGTTTCTAACTTCACATTTAACTTCTTCAAGAGTGCCAGGGGAGTTCCACTTTCCAGGACCTCGACTGAGGACGAAGGTGATGCTCTGGATCCAAATATCAGCCCCACAGCAAATGGAGAAAGACGACTGCCGGCTGCAGTGAACAGACCACAGGAGCGAGAGACCGAAACAGGTCTACGGGGGCAGACCAGCCAAGTAAGCACGAACCATGAGTTCTCATCCATCAATCCATTTTTTGGGGGGAGAAAAAATTACATTCCTCTATCTTACTCATCTATTTTTCAGATGATGGAACATGTGGTCGAATTCTGCGATGTGTTTAAAACCTTATCAACTCCGTGGACATCGCATGAGGAGATTGTGAACAACTTTGTAGGTTTTATTAGACCCCTGATAATGAAAATACCTTTTGAGGCGTTTCATGATTTCAGCATTGAGGTTCTAAGGATGGTCCACAAATTCTCCCAACAGGTTAATATCTTCAGTTAATTTTGTGCTGTATTGTTGAAAATTGAAATCGAAATTAGCCATTAATTGTTATATTTATGATTGAAATATTAAAAATGATTTCATGTGTGTCGCACAATCTGCTGCCATGGGGTAAAGTGGCATATCCACAGAATGGGCAGTGTGTGATGGCACCAGGCAGCAGCTCCTATTAAATATGTTTCTGTGTTGCAGCCACAGTCCCTGAGGAGATCGTATTATCAGCAATCACAGCAGGCATACTCACAACCAGAGTACCAAAGGATCGAGACACACACACCCGCTCAAGTGAGAAGAGAGAGTTCTCCAGAACGGAGAGTCCAGTCCGTCCTCAAATGATGACAGCAAATTAATGTTCAGATGTTTAAGCGGAGCCATTAAATAATAGAAATTTGTCTAGAGTTTAGAATCTCTTTGAGGTCAAATGTTAAATTTCGGAGTTTAAAAAAACATTTTGCATGTAATTATCCATCTTTCATTGGAATATGGTTTGTTTGAATAAAGTTTATTTTTATGTTTAAAAAAAAATTGAGTCTGAATTAATTGCATTTGTAATTAATTTATCAAGTCATATTATTCAAAGATTCTAGTCTCATTCATTTTAACCAATGAAATAATCACTGACACAGGCACTGACTGATCTGCATGTAAAAGATAACAATTTTCATTTATTTAGATCAATGAGGCAAACACAAATACAAGCAATTTACTGCATTGAAAGGCAAACTCTTTTGATTTCTTTCCATCACTTAACCAAAGCAAGCACAAACATTGCGGTGCATTGAAAGGCAAACTTATTATTTACTTCTATTAATGAAACAAACACACACACAAGTATTGAACTACATTGAAAGGCAAACTCTTATCATTTAAAACAAACACACAAACAATTCACTGCATTTAAAGGCAAACGCTTTTAACTTTTTTCGATCACAGAAACAAAATGAATACAAACAATGCAATACCTCGAAAAATGAACTCCCTTGGGAGGGAGTGGGGGGTCATTGAAAAGGGGGCTTGGGTTGTGGACTTGGGAGGGAGTGGGGGGGGCACTGAAAAGGTGCTTGGGTTGCGGACTTGGGAGGGAGTGGGGGGGGGGGCACTAAAAAGGTGTTTGGGTTGTGGACTTTTGGGAGCTCTCTTCCTGGAGTGGTGGCCCTCTGTTTTTTTTAGTGGACTGTTTGCTGCTGGTCTTCAGGTAATTTCATTCTGCCATGGTACGCTGCCTAGTTCGGAGTTGTAGTTAGTGCAGAGAAGGTCTCTCTGGTCCTTGGCTCTCTTGTTGGAGGTGTTTCTCCAGTCCCAGCAGTGGTGCAGCCTGTCCATGCCCAGGCTGACCAAGAAGCTAGTTCCATCAGCCCATTTCCTTCTAAACTTTTCCTATCCATTTCCTATCCAAATGTCTTTTAAATGTTGTTATTGTATCTGTCTCAACTAGCTCCTCTGGCAGCCCGTTCCATACACCATACACATATATCCATATACTTCAAACACCTCACCTCCAATTTCCATCCTGCCCTTAAATATACCTGGACCATCTCCGACATCTCCCTCCCGTTTCTGGACCTCACCATCTCCATCACAGGAGACAGACTAGTGACGGACATTTACTATAAACCCACTGACTCGCACAGCTGTCTGGACTACACTTCTTCCCACCCGGTCCCCTGCAAAAAGTCTATCCCCACTCCCAATTCCCCCGTCTACGCCGCATCTGCGCCCGGGATGAGGTGTTTCACACTAGGGCTTCCGAGATGTCCTCGTTCTTCAGGAAACGGGGCTTCCCCTCCTCCATTATAGATGAGGCTCTCACTAGGGTCTCTTCTACATCCCACAGCTCCGCTCTTGCTCCCCCTCCCCCCACTCGCAACAAGGAGAAGCCGAGGAGAAGGATATTGAATTATGTGAGGTAAGCGAAACAAGTAGAGTAGTGATGGAAATAAGGAGGATTAAAGAAGAGGAGGTACGGACACTTTTGAAGAATATAAAAGTGGATAAGTCTCCAGGTCCAGATAGGATATTCCCTAGGACATTGAGGGAAGTTAGTGCAGAAATAGCAGGGGCTATGACGGAAATATTTCAAACGTCATTAGAAACAGGGATGGTGCCGGAAGATTGGCGCATTGCGCATGTTGTGCCTTTGTTTAAAAAAGGTTCTAAAAGTAAACCTAGCAATTATAGACCTATTAGTTTGACGTCTGTGGTGGGAAAATTAATGGAAAAGATACTTAGGGACAATATATATAATTATTTGGATAATCAAGGCCTGATTAGAAACAGTCAACATGGATTTGTGCCTGGAAGGTCATGTTTGACTAATCTTCTTGAATTTTTTGAAGAGGTTACCAGGGAAATTGATAAGGGCAAGGCTGTGGATGTTGTCTATATGGACTTCAGTAAGGCATTTGACAAGGTTCCACATGGAAGGTTGATTAAGAAGGTTAAATCGTTGGGTATTAATAGTGAGGTTGCAAGATGGATTCAACAATGGCTGAATGGGAGATACCAGAGGGTAACGGTTGACAATTGTATGTCAGGTTGGAGGCCAGTGTCTAGTGGAGTGCCCCAAGGATCTGTGTTGGGTCCACTGTTGTTTGTCATTTACATTAATGATCTGGATGATGGTGTGGCAAATTGGATTAGTAAATATGCAGATGATACTAAGATAGGTGGAGTAGTTGATAGTGAGGTAGATTTTCAAAGTCTACAGAGAGACTTGGGCCTTTTGGAAGGGTGGGCTGAAAGATGGCAGATAGAGTTTAATGCTGATAAGTGTGAGGTGCTGCATTTTGGTAGGACAAATCAAAATAGGACGTACAGGGTAAATGGTAGGGAATTGAGGAATGCAGTGGAACAGAGGGATCTGGGAATAACTGTGCATTGTTCCCTGAAGGTGGAATCTCATGTGGATAGGGTGGTGAAGAAGGCGTTTGGTATGCTTGCCTTTATAAATCAGAGCATCGAGTATAGAAGTTGGGATGTAATGTTGAAATTGTACAGGGCATTGGTGAGGCCAAATCTGGAGTATGGTGTGCAGTTCTGGTCGCCAAATTATAGGAAGGATATCGACAAAATGGAGAGGGTACAGAGGAGATTTACTAGAATGTTGCCTGGGTTTCAGCACTTAGGCTACAGAGAGAGGTTGAACAGGTTGGGTCTTTATTCTTTGGAGCGTAGAAGGTTGAGGGGGGACTTGATAGAGGTTTTTAAAATTTTGAGAGGGACGGACAGAGTTGACGTGGGTAGGCTTTTCCCTTTGAGAGTGGGGAAGATTCCAACAAGGGGACATAGCTTCAGAATTGAGGGACAAAGGTTTAGGGGTAACATGAGGGGGAACTTCTTTACTCAGAGGGTTGTGGCTGTATGGAATGGGCTTCCGGTGGAAGTGGTGGAGGCTGGCTCGATTTTATTATTTAAGAGTAAATTGGATAGGTATATGGATAGGAGGGGATTGGAGGGTTATGGTCTGAGTGCAGGTAGATGAGACTAGGTCAGGGAGAATGGTCGGCGTGGACTGGTAGGGCCGGACAGGCCTGTTTCCATGCTGTAGTTGTTATATGTTATATGTTAAGGACAGAATCCCCCTCGTTCTCACCTTCCACCCCACCAGCCAGCGGATCCAACAAATCATCCGCCGACATTTCCGTCACCTACAATGGGACCCCACCACTGGCCATATCTTCCCATCCCCTACGCTCCCTGCGTTCCGCAGAGACCGTTCCCTCCGTAACTCCCTGGTCCACTCGTCCCTTCCTACCCAAACCACCCCAACCCCGGGCACTTTCCCCTGCAACCGCACGAGATGCAACACCTGTCCCTTTACCTCCCCCCTCAACTCCATCCAAGGACCCAAACAGTCTTTCCAGGTGAGACAAAGGTTCACCTGCACCTCCTCCAACCTCATCTATTGCATCCGCTGCTCTAGATGTCAACTTATTTACATCGGCGAAACCAAGTACAGGCTGAACACCTGCGCTCAGTCCGCATTGACCAAACTGATCTCTCAGTGGCCGAGCACTTCAACTCCCCCTCCCATTCCCAGTCTGACCTTTCTGTCATGGGCCTCCTCCAGTGCCCACCGGAAATTGGAGGAACAGCACCTCATATTTCGCTGGGCAGTTTGCAGCCCAGTGGTATGAACATCGACTTCTCCAACTTTAGATAGTTCCTCTGTCCCTCTTTTCCCCTCCTCCTTCCCAGATCTCCCTCTATCTTCTGGTCTCCACCTATATCCTTCCTTTGTCCCGCCCCCCTGACATCAGTCTGAAGAAGGGTCTCGACCCGAAACGTCACACATTCCTTCTCTCCCGTGATGCTGCCTGACCTGCTGAGTTACTCCAGCATTTTGTGAATAAATACCTTCGATTTGTACCAGCATCTGCAGTTATTTTCTTATATATCTATATGTGATAAAGCTGCCCCTCAGTTTCCTTTTAATTCTTTCGCCTTTCACCTGTGTCCTCTGGTTCTAGATTCCCCTACCCTGGACTGTTTTTTTGTCAATGGTATTTGAACATAATGTTAAAGAAATGGAATTGTGTCAGAGATGAGGGAGAATTTTACATAAAATGTCTATGGTCTATTGTGGCCTTAATCTTACAGAATGGAGTATCTGCACCTTGTAGTTATCATCAGTCAATGTACATCCAACATTATATCAAATGTTAGAGTGTTGGAAGCGCAATAGTTTAAAGGAGAGGTGTGGGGCAAGCTTTTCTGCACAGAAGGAACATGATGGAATGCGTTGCCAGGGGTGGTGGTGGAGGCAGATATCATAGTGGTATTTAAGAGGCTCTTAGATAGGCACAGGGATATGCTGGGAACGGAAGGACATGGAGCACATGCAGGCAGAGTAGGTTAGTTAAGTCTTAGCATCATGTTTGGCACAGACTTTGTGGACCGTGTGCTGTACTGTTTTATGTTCTATGTACATTATATGGGTTAGATATTCCATTGGAAGCTCCTTAACACTCCTGTAAATCTCAAAGATGAGTCATGATCTTGCCTAACTTTCCAATATCAAAGTGCTCTGAATTAAAATATGCTGTGTATTCTCTCTCAGATGAGGCAGTAATTGGAAGCAACAAATGCATATATCATGCCATTTTACTGTTGCTTCTGCAGAAGATAACACTGCAATGGCAATAACGGATTGTTTCCCCTATAATGGCGAAGGTTGAGTGGGGAGCTGATAGAGGTATATCAAATGATGAGAGGCACAGATTGGGTCAACACAGACCTTTTATCCTGGCATTGGACCAGAGGGCATAGCTTTCAGCTGAGAGAGGCAACATTTCAAGAAGTGCAGGGCTGGTTTTTTTTTACATAGAGTAGTGGGTGCCTGGAATGTACGACCAGGGTGGTAGTAGAGGCAGATACGATAGAAGATTTGACATAGGCACATGGATATGCAGGGACTGGAGGGATATAGGGCAGGCAGAGGAGATTAAATTAATTTGGCATCATGTTTGGCATGGACTTGTGGGCAGAATGACCTGTTCCTGTACACACATACTGTAAGCTCCAAAGCAATCCCAATTCCAACATGACAGGCCATAATATTAAGTAATGTTTAGGCCTGCCCATTTGACAGGTTCAGTCAACAAATTTACTTGAAAATAGATTCCGATAGCGAACCTGTAATTTGATACGGCAGCTTCCACTCATCTGGTATCTATGTTGCATTATAGATGGCTTTCTTAGCTACCCTTCATCTTTAGCATGTTTAACATGGGTAGCACAACTGTAGAGTTGCTGCCTTAAAGCACCAGACACCAGGGTTCAATCATGACTATGGTCGCTGTCTGTGTGCAGTTTGTGAATTCCCCCCATGACCTTTGTGTGTTTTTTCCGGGTGTTTTGGTTCCCTCCCACACTCCAAAGGCATACAGGTTTGTAGACTAATTGGCTTTGGTAAAATTGTGTAGGATAGTGTTAATCCATGGGGATCTTTGGTTGGCACGGACTCGGTGGGCCGAAGGGCCTATTTCCACACTGTATCTCTAAACTAAACTGCAATGTTAAAGGTCACAAAGTACTGGAGTAACTCATGGCTCCAAACTGGAAACATCACCAGAGATGCTGCCTGAGCCACTCCAGCACTTTGCGTCATTGCGAGTAAATCAGCAGTTGCAGTTCCTTCTTTCTACAACCTCGAGGCCGTTTGTGGGAATCTTCAGTTAACCACTTTGTTGCCGAACTTGATGCATCAACTGGCCCGAGTTAGTGAGGGCAGCAAAGTTTAGCAGTGGGTTTTATGTCTGTGTGTGCTTTCATAGCCGCGAATCCTGAACATCCACTTTTCACTCCAGATTTATTGCATCAGCATAAAAAGGTTCACAGCTACTATGGCGAGATTAAAATTCAACTTTACATATTGGCACAAAATCCCTCTGGAAATAGTCAGCAGACCAGGCAACGTCTGTGGAGAGAGAAACAGAATCAATATCCCTTCAACAAAACTCAAGAACATTCACATCACGCATCTGCTGTGTTGGTTACCCGAAAACACCTACATTTTCCTGCTCACCTTGCCTTGCATCAAACTGCAAGGTCATTGTGGTTAACGGCCTGAATTATGGGCATTAGCTACAGGGACAGATTGAACAAACTTGAATTGTTTTGTCTGGAACGACAGAGATTGAGGGGAAACCTGATATAAGTATATAAAATTATGAGAGGCATAGTTAGGGTAGATAGTCAGAACTTTTTTTCCCCAGGGTGGAAATGTCAAATATCAGAGGCCATAGCTTGGAAGCAAGAGGGGCCAGTTTAAAGGAGATGTACGGGTTGAGTTTTTTTTAATACAGGGGGCGGTGGAGCCTTCAAAGCTGCCAGGGGAGGTGGTGAAGGCAGATGTGATAGTGGAGTTTACAGGTATTACAGGTACCTGTAAACCAGATTACAGGTACCGACAGTCGATCTGCCTCAGTTCTTTCCTACACGATAGTGAAGTTTATGACACTGCCTCAACCCAGTACAATCAGTCTGAAGGAGGGACCCGACCCGAAACGTCACCTATGCATGTTCTCCATAGATGCTGCCTGACCAGCTGAGTCACTCCAGCACATTGTATTACATGACATTTTGCCAGGAATGGGCTATATGATCCAAAGGTTTAGTTTAGTTTATTGTCACATGTACCGAGGTACAGTGAAAAGTTTTTTGTTGCAGTCAGTGGAAGGAATATACATAGTTAAAATCAAACCGTCCAAAGAGAACAGATAAAGGATAAAGGCAGGAGAATGGGGTTGAGAGTGAAAGATGCAACAGCCATGATTGAATGGCGGAGTAGACTCAATGGGCCGAATGGTCTAATTCTGCTCCTACGACATAAATTTAAAGGGTACAACATTTGGTGCAAGATAAAGTCCGAGGGGAGGTCAGAACTGCACTCCAGTTGGTGAGATGACGGTTCAGTTGTGTGATAACAGTTGGGAAGAAACGAGCTATTTTAAAACCAAGCCTTGTCTAAACCAGGCTCTAAGTCATATTTACCTCAAAATGTTAAGCGGCACTTTTGCTCAATCCTTTTCTTTGTTTCTAGATGAAATATCTCACATCTGATTTCCAAGTCCTGATCAGATGGTTCTGGAATAAATTCTATTTCTGTTGTTGAAGAGAACAGGCCACTGGGGGCAATCTGAGGTTGACCATTATGCACAGGTCCTGCATAGGGTTGTTCTCCTTTGAACCACTTCACCTCAATTTCTTGAGGTACATAATCAATCAACGAAACCATGAAAGATGCCACTGTGCTTTCCTCTGGAGATGGTGGTTTGTGTTTGATTTCAGACACAGTGGGGAAATTACCTTAAAATAGAGTAGAATATGCACATATTGAGATGGTCTCATTTTCTACAGTGGATAGTTTAGGTCAGAGATACAGCATGGAAACAGGCTCTTAGGGCTAGCGAGTACACGATGACCATCGCTAGTTGTACATGCTAGTTGTATGTTATCCCATTTTCTCCCTATACACTAGGGGACAATTTACAGAGGTCAATTAACTTTTACTTTAGACTTTGGAGATACAGAGTGGAAACAGGGCTTTCAGCCCACTGAGTCTGTGCCGACCAGCAACCAGCCCATTCACTAGCACTATCCACACACAAGGGACAATTTACAATCAGCCCATTCACTAGCACTATCCACACACAAGGGACAATTTACAACCAGCCCATTCACTAGCACTATCCACACACAAGGGACAATTTACAACCAGCCCATTCACTAGCACTATCCACACACAAGGGACAATTTACAACCAGCCCATTCACTAGCACTATCCACACAAGGGACAATTTACAATCAGCCCATTCACTAGCACTATCCACACAAGGGACAATTTACAACCAGCCCATTCACTAGCACTATCCACACAAGGGACAATTTACAATCAGCCCATTCACTAGCACTATCCACACAAGGGACAATTTACAATCAGCCCATTCACTAGCACTATCCACACAAGGGACAATTTACAATTTTACCAAAGCCAATTAACCTACAAACCTGCAGGTCTTTGAGATGTGGGAGGAAACCCACACGGTCAAGGGGAGAACGTGCAAACTCTGCATAGATGGCACCCGAGGTCAGGATCGAACCCGAGACTCTGGTGCTGCACGGCTGCAACTCCACCTCTGCGCCACACAAATTTTTCTTAACATATAACAACTACAGCACGGAAACAGGCCCGTTCGGCCCTACCAGTCCACGCCGACCATTCTCCCTGACCTAGTCTCATCTACCTGCACTCAGACCATAACCCTCTAATCCCCTCCCATCCATATACCTATCCAATTTACTCTTAAATAATAAAATCGAGCCAGCCTCCACCACTTCCACCGGAAGCCCATTCCATACAGCCACCACCCTCTGAGTAAAGAAGTTACCCCTCATGTTACCCCTAAACTTTTGTCCCTCAATTCTGAAGCTATGTCCCCTTGTTGGAATCTTCCCCACTCTCAAAGGGAAAAGCTTACCCACGTCAACTCTGTCCGTCCCTCTCAAAATTTTAAAAACCTCTATCAAGTCCCCCCTCAACCTTCTACGCTCCAAAGAATAAAAACCCAACCTGTTCAACCTCTCTCTGTAGCTTAAGTGCTGAAACCCAGGCAACATTCTAGTAAATCTCCTCTGTACCCTCTCCATTTTGTCGACATCTTTCCTATAATTTGGCGACCAGAACTGCACACCATACTCCAGATTCGGCCTCACCAATGTCCTGTACAATTTTAACATTACATCCCAACTTCTATACTCGATGCTCTGATTTATAAAGGCAAGCATACCAAATGCCTTCTTCACCACCCTATCCACATGAAATTCCACCTTCAGGGAACAATGCATAGTTATTCCCAGATCCCTCTGTTCCATTGCATTCCTCAATTCCCTACCATTTACCCTGTACATCCTATTTTGATTTGTCCTACCAAAATGCAGCACCTCACACTTATCAGCATTAAACTCCATCTGCCGTCTTTCAGCCCACCCTTCCAAAAGGCCCAAGTCTCTCTGTAGATTTTGAAACTCTACTTCATTACTAACTACACCACCTATCTTAGTATCATCTGCATATTTACTAATCCAATTTGCCACACCATCATCCAGATCATTAATGTAAATGACAAACAACAGTGGACCCAACACAGATCCTTGGGGCACTCCACTAGACACTGGCCTCCAACCTGACATACAATTGTCAACCATTACCCTCTGGTATCTCCCATTCAGCCATTGTTGAATCCATCTTGCAACCTCACAATTAATACCCAATGATTTAACCTACTTAATCGACCTTCCATGTGGAACCTTGTCAAATGCCTTACTGAAGTCCATATAGACAACATCCACAGCCTTGCCCTTATCAATTTCCCTGGTAACCTCTTCAAAAAATTCAAGAAGATTAGTCAAACATGACCTTCCAGGCACAAATCCATGTTGACTGTTTCTAATCAGGCCTTGTTTGTCCAAATAATTATATATATTGTCCCTAAGTATCTTTTCCATTAATTTTCCCACCACAGACGTCAAACTAATAGGTCTATAATTGCTAGGTTTACTTTTAGAACCTTTTTTAAACAAAGGCACAACATGCGCAATGCGCCAATCTTCCGGTACCATCCCCGTTTCTAATGACGTTTGAAATATTTCCGTCATAGCCCCTGCTATTTCTGCACTAACTTCCCTCAATGTCCTAGGGAATATCCTATCAGGACCTGGAGACTTATCCACTTTTATATTTTTCAAAAGTGTCCGTACCTCCTCTTCTTTAATCCTCATAATTTCCATCATTACTCCACTTGTTTCGCTTACCTCACATAATTCAATATCCTTCTCCTCGGTGAATACCGAAGAAAAGAAATTGTTTAATATCTCCCCCATTTCTCCCGGCTCAGCAAATAGCTGTCCACTCTGACTCTCTAATGGACCAATTTTATCCCTCACTATCCTTTTGCTATTGACATATCTGTAGAACCCCTTGGGGTTTACTTTTACATTACTTGCCAAAGCAGCCTCATATCTTTTTTTTGCTTTTCTAATTTCCTTCTTAAGATTCCTTTTACATTCTTTATATTCCTCAAGAACCTTATTTACTCCCTGCCGCTTATATTTATTGTATATCTCCCTCTTTTTCCGAACCAAGTGTCCAATTTCCCTGGAAAACCACGGCTCTTTCAAATTATTATTCTTTCCTTTCCACCGAACAGGGACATAAAGACTCTGTACTCTCAAAATTTCACCTTTAAATATCCTCCATTTCTCTATTATATCCTTTTCATAAAACAAAAAATTCCATTTCACTCCTTTTAAATCCTTTCTCATCTCCTCAAAATTAGCCTTTCTCCAATCCAAAATCTCAACCCTTGGTCCAGATTTGACTTTCTCCATAATGATATTGAAACTAATGGCATTGTGATCACTAGACCCAAAGTGCTCCTCAACACATACCTCCGTCACCTGACCCGTCTCATTTCCTAACAGGAGGTCCAACACTGCCCCTTCTCTGGTAGGCACCTCTACGTATTGCTGCAAAAAACTATCCTGCACACATTTTACAAACTCCAAACCATCCAGCCCTTTAACAGAATGTGATTCCCAGTCTATATACGGAAAATTGAAATCACCCACAATCACTACTCTGTGCTTACTACTAATATCTGCTATCTCCTTACCTATTTGCTCTTCCAATTCTCGTTCCCTATTTGGCGGTCTATAATACACCCCTATAAGTGTTGCTAAACCTTTCTCATTTCTGAGTTCCACCCAAACAGCCTCCCTAGTCGAGCCTTCTAGTCTGTCCTGCCAAAGCACTGCTGTGATATCCTCCCTGACAAGCAATGCCACACCCCCACCTCTTGCCCCACCGATTCTATCACATCTGAAACAATGAAATCCTGGAATATTTAATTGCCAATCGCAACCCTCCTGCAACCATGTTTCACTGATCGCCACAACATCATACTTCCAGATGTCAATCCAGGCTCTAAGCTCATCCACCTTTCTTACAATGCTCCTAGCATTAAAATATACACATTTAAGGGACCCATCATTTCTTATTATCAGTTTATTTCTTTTCCCTTCTTTCTCTCCTACATATTGGGTCTGAGTGTTTCCCTTTTCTGCCTCCTGCCTCACACACTGCCTATTAGCTATCTGTGTTTGAGTCCCTCCCCCCATCAGGTTCACCTACCTGGAAGTGGTAAATATAAGTGTTTGGAAATAACTTCAGGGGTAACTCCATTTTTCACCTCAAAGACAAGTTTCTTGTTGTAATGTAACGCTGTGGGTATCAGCTCCAGACTGGAGCACAGCTGATACCATCCATCTTGATCCTCCTTGGGATCTGTATTCCTGACTCCTTTCACAATAGGTTTATCGTCCATTAGCCAATTGATGGAGATTCTGTTCTGAGCAAAATTGGTCACGTTGCATTTAAGAACAAGTGGCTGGCCATAGAATGGAGTTTCTGGCTCAAGAATGATATCAGAAAGCTTTGGAATTCCTATTAGGAAAAATAAAACAGACAACAGTTTAGATATTGCTCAATTCTATTATGGTGGAGTTTCTGTAAACAAATTTTCCCAGAACATTTACACTCAAACTGGTGTTTAGTTTAGTTTATTGTCACGTGTACCGAGCGAGGTATGGTGCAAAGCTTTTGTTGCGTGCTATACAGTCAGTGGACAGACTATACTTGATTACAATCGAGTCATCCACAGTGTACAGATAGAGGATAAAGGTAGTAACGTGAATATAGTTTAGTGCAAGATAAAGTACAGGAAAGTCCAATCAATGAAAGTCCGAAGGTAGATAGAAGCTCAGGACAGCTCACTAATTGTTGGTAAGATGGTTCAGTTGCCTGATAACAGCACCTCACATTCCACTTACAACCCAATGGAATAAACATTGACTTCTCCAATGCTGGGTAACAATCCTCCTCTCTCTCCCCCCCCCCCCCCCCCACAACATTCTCCCCTTCTCCTCGCTGTCCCCCACACTGGTGCACACCCACTCCTCCTGTTATCTCTCCCCTCCCCCTCTCCCCTTCCCCTCTCCCTCTCCCCCTCTCCCCCCCAAATTCTCCCCTTCTCCTCGCTGTCCCCCACACTGGTGCACA
The DNA here is from genome assembly GCF_053455715.1 of Rhinoraja longicauda. Classification (NCBI taxonomy): domain Eukaryota; kingdom Metazoa; phylum Chordata; class Chondrichthyes; order Rajiformes; family Arhynchobatidae; genus Rhinoraja; species Rhinoraja longicauda. The sequence goes on from NC_135970.1 coordinate 348,774, forward strand.
CCCACTTCTCCTGTTATCTCTCCCCACCCCCCCTCCCCCTCCCCCCCCCCCACAACATTCTCCCCTTCTCCTCGCTGTCCCCCACACTGGTGCACACCCACTTCTCCTGTTATCTCTCCCCTCCCCCCCCCAACATTCTCCTTCTCCTCGCTGTCCCCCACACTGGTGCACACCCACTTCTCCTGTTATCTCTCCCCACCCCCCCCTCCCCCTCCCCCTCCCCCCCCCCCACAACATTCTCCCCTTCTCCTCGCTGTCCCCCACACTGGTGCACACCCACTTCTCCTGTTATCTCTCCCCTCCCCCCCCCAACATTCTCCCCTTCTCCTCGCTGTCCCCCACACTGGTGCACACCCACTTCTCCTGTTATCTCTCCCCTCCCCTTCCACCTGTATCCCTCCCTTTGGCTTCACATTGCAACGGTTCAAAGGTACAGGTGCACCAACGATTTTCCAGCAAATGGTGGGACAACATCTCCTTTAATTCGGATAAAATTAGGAGAGCGCACTTGAAATCATTACCCCCTCCAGGACATCCCCCCAAAAATGTAGAGCCTCGGCTGGGTGAGACGCCAACCTCGACCTCATCAGGACTTCCGCGGCCAACCGGCAGGTGGCATTTGCCCTTGTGGTCAGCAGATCCGTTCCCATAGCCAACTTCCCAGGCCGGTGCCTCGGCCAATCAGCGGCCTCGGCGGACCGCCCCGGTACTGCTGGAATCCGCACGGAGGCCGTGACCTCTGGTGTTCTGGCAAAACAGGTAATCCAGCAAGGCTCTGGAACCAAGGGTGCCGGAGAAATCAACAGTGGACCTGGAATTTATTGTCACATGTACTCAGCAAGGTGCAGGGAAATCCTTATTTTGCATACAATCTAATAGAATCTGACTATACCTCAACATTAACAAACCTAAGAACAAGAGCATAAGAATAGATTACACTTGATTAATTCTTGATTAGTATGGTGTCAGGGGTTATAGGGAGAAGGCTGGAGAATGGGATTAAGAGGGAGATCAGCCATGATTGAATGGCGGAGTAGACATGATGAGCCCAATGGCCCACACAAGAGTGGCCACATTTCTTAACTAAATTATCCTTCAAATATCAAAGTTCTTTGAAAAAAGACTTTCACTCTCTTCTCTCTTTTTCTGACACTCCTTCAGTTCCTCCGTCACCCTAGGATCTCTGGCCACTAGAACATCTGGGAGATTGTTTGTATCTTCCTTAGTGAAGCCAGATCCAAAGTACCGGTTCAACTCGTCTGCCATTTCCTTGTTCCCCGTAATAAATTCCCCTGCTTCTGTCTTCAAGGGACCCACATTTGCCTCAACTATTTTTTTCCTCTTCACATACCTAAAGAAGCTTTTACTATCCTCCTTTATATTATTGGCTAGCTTACCTTCGTACCTCATCTTTTCGCCCCATATTGCCTTTTTAGTTATCCTCTGTTGCTCTTTAAGAGTCCCAGTCCTCTGGCTTCCCACTCTTTGCTATGTTATACTTCTCTTTTATTTTTATGCTGTCCTTGACTTCCCTTGTCAGACATGGGTGCCTCTTACTCCCCTTAGAATCTTTCCTCCTCTTTGGGATGAATTGATCCTGCAACTTCTGCATTATTCCCAGGAATACCTGCCATTGCTGTTCCACCGTATTCCCTGCTAGGGCCTCCTTCCAGTCAAATCTGGCCAGCTCCTGCCTCATGCCTCTGTAATCCCCTTTGCTATACTGTAATACAGACACTTCTGATTTTCCCTTCTCCCTCTCAATTTGTAGATTAAAACTTATCATATTGTGATCACTGCATCCTAATGGTTCTTTTACCTTGAGTTCCCTTATCAAATCAGGTTCATTACACAACACTAAATCCAGAATTGCCTTCTCCCTGGTAGGCTCCAGTACAAGCTGTTCCAAGAATCCATCTCGGAGGCACTCCACAAACTCTCTTTCCTGGGGTCCATTACCAACCTGTTTTTCCCAAACTACCTGCATTTTGAAATCTCCCATAACCACTGTAGCATTACATTTGCATCAAGCCTATTTTAGCTCTTGATCCAACTTGCACCCTATATCGAGGCTATTGTTTGGGGTCCTGTAGATAACTCCCATTAGGGTCTTTTTACCCTTACAATTCCTCAGTTCTATCCATACTGACTCTACATCTCCTGATTCTATGTCACCCCTTGCAAGGGAGTGAATATCATTCCTCACCAACAGAGCGACCCCACCCCCTCTGCCCACCTGTCTGTCTTTTCGATAGGTCGTATACCCCTGAATATTCCGTTCCCAGCCCTGGTCCTCTTGTAGCCATGTCTCAGTGATTCCCACAACATCATACTTGCCAATGTCTAACTGAGCTTCAAGCTCGTCCAATTTATTTTTTATACTTCGCGCATTTAAATACAACACTTTAACTTCGGTATTCACCTCCCCTCTCACACCGGTCACTATTGGGCCTGACCTTACTCTCTTATCCCATCTAGAACTTTCCTTCCCATTTATTCGAGAGTCATTTACAATTTCTCCTGTATTCGCTTCCCCTTTAACTCCATCTTCATATTCCCAATTTGTCAACCGCTTCCACTACTTAGTTCAAACCCACGCTTGTAGCACTAGCAAACCTGCCTGCCAGAATGTTGGCCCCTTGCTGTTAAGGTGTAACCCGTCCCTTTTGTACAGGTCACCCCTACCCCAGAAGAGATCCCAGTGGTCTAGAAATCTAAATCCCTGCTCCCTGCACCAGCCCCTCAGCCATACATTCATATCCCCGATCTCTCTGTTCCTGCCCTCACTAGCACGAGGTACAGGAAGCTGTCCAGAGACAACCACCCTCGACATCCTCCTTCTCAGTCTTCTTCCTAACTCTCTAAACTCACGTTGCAGTATTGCCTTCCTCTTCCTCCCGATGTCGTTCGTGCCCACGTGCACAACTACTTCCAATTGATCGCCTTCCCTCGCTAGGATGTTCTGAAGCCGCTCCGTGATGTCTTGAACCCTGGCACCAGGGAGGCAACAGACTATCCTCAAGTCCCGCCTGCCGCCACAGAATCTACTGTCTGTACCTCAGACAACGGAGTCATCCACTACTATGGCTCTTCCCGACTTCGGTCTCCCCGGTCGAGTCTCCTTGCTTGGATTAGAGCCACCGACCTGTCCGTCACTCGGACTGGAAGTGTCTTCTGCCCCGACAGCTCCCAAGAGGGTGTACCTGTTTGCAATAGGGGTCTCCTGTAGTCCATGTTTAAAACAGTCTCCCACCTTCGCTCGACCTGGACCCTTGGCGTGACAGCCTCACAGTAGGTCCTGTCCAGGAAACTCTCGTATTCCCGGATGGCCCTGAGGTCATCCAGCTGCTTCTCCAAATCCACCACACGTCCATTCAGGAGCTGCACCTGGACACAGTTCTTGCAGGTGTAGCTCCCAGAAGCTCCAGCGGTGTCCCTACCTTCCCACATCCTGCAGGAAACACACTGTACCAACTTGTCCACCATTACTTTAGTGTCAAAAAACAAATCAGGCTCAAAAACAAGTGTATCCTCCTCACCTCAGCCTCCTCGCCGAAGCCTCGCAGCTAAAGACTCGCACTTTTCTCACAGGGCACTTCCCTCCACAGGGCTGCACCCCTTGTGCAAGCCTTGTTTACATCAGTCACTAAATTGGCTAATTGGCCAATTTACCAAACTTCTAATTTCATTGCTCAGCCAATCCCTGCACTCACTCCTTTCCTGCCTTCCTCTGATGGGCTTGGAGGAATGCGCTTCACTGAATGCCCGCTAGAGTCCCTTTGGCGCTCTTTTTTAAACGGACTTTTACCTGCAATTCACACTCACTTACTTTCAGCCAACAGTTGTCCTTGCTGCTGCTGCTCTCCCGACCTTTACTGAATGACTCTTTTGTCTCCTTTTTATCCCTAACCTTTGTCCACCCATCTGATAATCAAACCCTTCCCGTCACATGTATCCACCTATCACTCGCCAGGCTTTGTCACCTCCTCACCCTTTTTGCTAGCTTTATCCCCCTCCCCCCCCCGACAATCAGTCTGAAGACTGTTCTCCAGAGATGCTGCTGACCCGATGCACTTTGTGTCTTTTTTTGTAAACTTCCATCTGCAGTTCCTTGTGTGTTCAAGAACTTCTATAACCTGATTAAATTCTATTGCAGAATACAATGCTTGGAAGCCCAGGATAACTCATCAGAAAAAACTATTGTGGTAAAAGCTGGAGTAACTCAGTGGGTCAGGCAACATCTCTGGACAACATGGACAGAAGATTTTTCAGTTTACATAGAATAGTACACCAGGGAAATGGGACCTTCGGCCCACATTGTTTGTGTCAAACATGATGCCGAGCTAAACTGATCTCATCTCTTATGTAAATAAACGGGTCCTTTTCAGATTGGCAGGCAGTGGCGAGTGGAGTGCCGCAAGGCTCGGAGTTGGGGCCGCAACTATTTACCATATATATTAATGATTTGGATGAAGGAATTAGAAGTAACACTAGCAAGTTTGCAGATGACACAAATCTCGGTGGCAGTGTGAACCGCGAAGAGGATGTTAGGAGGTTGCAGGGTGACCTGGATAGTGAGTGGGCAGATGCATGGCAGATACAGTATAATGTAGATAAATGTGAGGTTATCCACAAACCTGGCGGCAAAAACCTGGAGGCAGATTATTATCTCAATGGTGTCAGGTTAGGTAAGGGGGAAGTGCAGCGAGACCTGGGTGTCCTTGTACACCAGTCACTGAACGTTGGCGTGCAGGTACAGCAGGCAGTGAAGAAAGCTAATGGCATGTTGCCTTCATAACGAGAGGATTTCAGTATAGGAGTAAAGAGGTTCTTCTGCAGTTGTATAGGACCCTGGTAAGACCACATCTGGAGTATTGTGTACAGTTTTGGTCTCCTAATTTGAGGAAGGACATCCTTGTAATTGAGGCAGTGAAGTAGGTTCACGAGATTGATCCCTGGGATGGCGGGACTGTCATATGAGGAAAGATTGAAAAGATTAGGCTTGTATTCACTGGAGGTTCGAAGGATGAGAGGGGATCTTATAGAGACATATAAAATTAAAAAAGGACTGGACAAGCTAGATGCAGGAAAAATGTTCCCAATGTTGGGGGAGTCCAGAACCAGGGGGCACAGTCTTAGAATAAAGGGGAGGCCATTTAAAACTGAGGTGAGAAGGAACTTTTTCACCCAGAGAGTTGTGAATTTGTGGAATTCTCTGCCACAGAGGCCAGTGGAGGCCAATTCACTGGATGAATTTAAGAGAGAGTTAGAAAGAGCTCTTGGGGCTAGTGGAATCAAGAGATATGGGGAGAAGGCAGGCACGGGTTACTGATTGTGGATGATCAGCCATGATCACAATGAATGGCGGTGCTGGCTTGAAGGGCTGAATGGCCTCCTCCTTCACCTATTTTCTATGTTTCTATGTGAACCCTATCCCTCCATATCCATGTGCCCATCTAAAAGCAATTTAAACGCTGCTATCTGCCTCCACCATCACCCCTGTCAGTGCGTTCCAGGCACCCACCACTCTGTCTAAAAACACTTGCCCTGCACCTCTCCGTTAAAGTTACCACCTCTCACTTCATAGCTATGCCTTGCATTCTTTGCATTTCCACCCTGGGAAATAAGGTTCTGACTGTCTACCCTATCTATGTCGCCATAATATTACATACAGTTGGGACGTTTCTTCAGACAGGAGGAAGAAAAAGGCAGGGAAATCAAACTAGTCCAAGCCACAAAGTAGATGAGATACACGTGATAAGATCATGAGAGGAATAGATCAGGTCCGACTCACAGTCTCTTGCCCAGAGAAAGGGAATCAAGAACCAGAGGACATAGGTTTAAGGAAAATGGGGGAAAGATTTAATAGGAATCTGAGGCGTAACTTTCTCACACAGAGTGGTGGATGTATACAATTCGGTAGGTACTTGGATTGGACAGGTTTAGAGAGATATGGGCCAAACGCAAGCAGGTGGTATTAGTGTAGATGGGACATGGTGGTCGATGTGGGCAAGTTGGGCTGAAGGGCCTGTTTCCAGGCTGTATGACTCTATGACTATATCTCATACCTCCAAGGAGTAAGCTGTGAAAGATCTTAGCAGGTCGATGAGAAGTTGGAGAATGAAGAGCCTCAACTTTTAAATCGATTTGATGATCATCTGGTAAAATTATATACTTCCACCGACTTTCACTGTAGAAGAGGCCAGTGTTTCCATCGATCTCCGGGTCAGTGGATGTGACCTCTTTATCATCAATCCTCTTCTCATTTTTGAACCACTTGAACATAATGTCCCTTGGATAGAAGCCACGTGCACCGCACGAGATTGTTGTCAGATCTCCTGGCTTGGGGTATTGTGGTTGAATTTTCATGTCGTCCATTAATGGAGAAGATACTGCAAAAAACAACTCTTGGATAGAATGCAACACAAAAGCAACTGCAGATGCTCGTTCATGCCAACGATAGACATAAAATTGACATGGAGTGAATGTGGAAAGGATGTTTTCACTTGTAGGAGAGCCACAGCCTCAGAATAAAAAGATGTATTTTTTCAAAGGAGATGAGGAAGAATTTATTTAGTCAGAGTGTGGTGAATCTGTGGAATTCTATGACACAGACGGCTGTGGAGGCCAAGTCAATGGAAATTTTTAAGGTGGAGATTTCAGATTCTTGATTAGTACGGGTGTCAGAAGTTATGGGGAGAAGGCAGGAGAATTGGGTTGAAAGGGAAAGATAGATCAACTATGATTCAATGACGAAGTAGACTTGATGGGCTGAATGGCCTAATGAAATGGCAGTAGTAACTCAGCGGGTCAGGCAGCATCTCTGGAGAACCTGGATAGATGACGTTTCGGATTGGGACTGACGATAAGTGATGTTTTGGGTCTGGACCTATCTATTTTCTCCAGAGGTGTTGCCCGACCCACTGAGTTCCTCCAGCACTTTGTGTTTGTCACTAATTCTTGCAATTTAAGATTGGAACTTGGAACTTATAGAGGTGTATAAAATCATGAGAGGAAGTTTGCTGATGATACAACATCTTAATGAAGATGGTTGTGAACGATTGCAGCAGGATCTGGATCGATAGGCCAGGTGGGCAGAGAAATGGTTGATGATTTAATAGAGAAGTGTGAGGTGTTGCATTTTGGGACGTCGAACAAAGGCAAGAGGTGAGACCGCATTTGGAATATTGTGCTCAGTTCTGGGCACCATGTTATGGGAAAGATATTGTCAAACTTGAAAGGGTTCAGAGGTGATTTACGAGGATGTTATCAGGACCAGAGGGTGTGAGCTACAGGGAGAGGTTGAGTAGGCTGGGTCTCTATTCCATGGAGCGTAGGAGGATGGGGGGAGATCTTATAGAGGTATACAAAATCATAAGAGGAATAGATCGGGTAGTTGCACAGTCTCTTACCCAGAGTAGGGGAATCGAGGACCAGAGGTCATAGGTTCAAGGTGAAGGGGAAAAGATTTAATAGGAATCTGAGAGGTAACTTTTTCACACAAAGGGTGGTGGGTGTATGGAACAAGCTGCCAGAGGTGGGGCGGGGACTATCCCAACATTTAAGAAGCAGTTAGACAGGTACATGGATAGGACAGGTTTGGAGGGATATGGACCATTCGCAAGCAGGTGGGACTAGTGTTGCTGGGACATGTTGGCTGGTGTGGGCAAGTTGGGCCGAAGGGCCCGTTTCCCTGCGCTATCATTCTATGACTGTAGGTAAATTACCAAAAATGGACGACGATGTTTTATAATGAAATCTTTCAAAATAAAAACAAAATAAAACATTTCCTTACTCAGTTTATCCAATTTGCGGCCAGTTCCTTTTGTGCCTATGATACTTTCATGCTGTAATTTGCAGGTTAATATCTTTCCAAGGTCTTCTCTTGCAGGGATGAAGTTGAACTGATCTGTGAAGCTGTAACGACCATCAGCTCCTAAGGTGGGTCCAGTTTCAGCTTTAGTTTCCTGCATTAGTTTGTTATCCATTTTCCAACTAACTTTAATGTTCTTTGGGAAGAAGGAATATATCCTACAGGTTGAAACAACAAATTCTTCTGCAATCGGGATTTCTGGCTCCAACTTAATGTCTTCACATTTTGGGATTGCTGAAGAGAAAGGGAAGGAGAAAGAAGCTGTAAAAGGTTCAGACATTCTGCAGAGATTCTTGTTCAAGTCATAGAGTCATACAACACGGAAATAGGCCCTTCAGCCAAACCTGTCCACAACCAAGATGCCCCATCTAAGCTCATCCCATTCATACAGTATCCATGTATCTGTTCAAGTGTCTTTGAAATATTGTCATAGTACCTGCCTCAACTACCTCCACTGGCACTCTTTCCATACACCCAACATCTTCCGATTGAAAAAGTTTCCCCTCAGATTTCTACTAAATCTTGCCCCTCTCACTTTAAACCTATGCCCTCTGGTTTGTTGATTCCCCTATCCTGTGTAAAAGACGCCTCTATAAGATCAGCCTTCAGCCTCCTGTGCTTCAAAGAATAAAGTCCTAGCCTGCTCAAACTCCCCCTATAGCTCAGGCCCTCAAGACCCGGCAACATCCATGTAAATCTTCCCTTCACTCCTTGCAGCTTAGTAACGTCCTTCCTACAGCAGGGTGACCAAAGTTGAACAAGGTACACTAAATGTTGCCTCACCAACATCTTGTACAACTGTAACATAACATCTCAACTTCTATCCTCAATATCATGACAAATGAAGGCCAATGTACCAAAATCCTTCTTTACCACCCTATCTACCTACGACACTGCTTTCAGGGAACAACACACTTGCACTCCTAGATCCCTCTGATCTACAACATTCCCCAGGGCCCTACCTTTCATTGTGAAGATTCTGCCTTGGTTTAATTTCCCAAATATGCAGCACCTTGCACTTTAGACTTAGGATACAGAGTGGAAATAGGCCCTTCAGCCAACCGAGTCCATGCTGACCATCGATCACCCCATACGCTACCACAATCCGATACACTCGGGACAATTTACAATAGTCAACTCACCTGCACACCTGTAGGTCTTTGAAGTATGGGAGACCAGAGCACCCAGAGAAAACCCACACAATCACAAGGAGAACAGACAAACTGTATTTATCTGCATTAAAGTCCATTAGCTATTCCACAGCCCAAAAGCCAAATGTGATTTTTGATAATCATCTTCACTGTCTACGGTACCACCTACTTTGAAAGGGTCATTAAAAAGTGTTGATATTAGGCCTGATTGGAAATTGGCAGCACGTTCATCTGAATTATTACCCCGATGCCTGGTCTAATCTGCAGATAGATTTGGTTAAAGCCATTTTGCCCGAAACTTGTTGGTCTCCCAGCACGGCCTTCTTGGCATGATGCCGACTGGCACATTCCAGACTGTAGGAGTACGTGCTAAGGGGAAGAGCTTGCTTCCATTGTATCCTACAATCCATAGTAGGAATAGAGAAATTCTGACAGTACCTTTTACATCTAGTTTGACCTGATGTTGTGTTTTTGAAGTCGTAGCCGGATGTTCAACTTCACAAAAGTACACTGCGTCATGGTCTTCAAGGATCGTTGGTGTAAATATTAGGAAACTGGTGACATTATAAGTATTGTCTTCGTTGGTCAACTCATTTAGAGAGTGGGAATATTTGGGTAGATCCGTTTCCCCACCAGCAATGACATCTTTGCTTCCAAACAGACTTCTCACAATTTCTTTCAATCCCATGTCTTTGTTGGGTTTTTGATACCAAGTGATGACCAGTGGTCTTGGCTTAAATCCATCAATAGGACAAGACAAAGCAATCATCTCTTCATGAATAATGTGAGGGGGAGCGAGAATATTGGTCATCTTTGGTGCAACTGTTTTTATTTAAGAAAGGAAAAAGGAGAGAAGATTTCATGATTTTAGAATTGACAGTGCATTGTATAAAGCTTGCTAAGTTTATATAGTCTAGTGCAGTTGAGATGTAACTGCAATCCAGCCATTTTAACAGACACCGCACACACTAGTAACATTTACTTCATAGTATTTCAGATTATTCATGAGATATACTTACAGAAAGGACGGCTAATTTAAAAGGATATAGTTAAAACAGAATAAATTGGGCGTCACAGCTGGTAGAGCTACATGGTTGGTGCAGACCTGGTGGGTGGAAGAACCTGTTTCCGTGCTGTATCTCTAAACTAAACTCCATTTTACCTGAGATAATGACTTAGTAAGACGCTTTTATAAACAGAAATTATTGTTTTCTTGACATCATTTAGTCTTCTTTAGAAACACAGCATGCAAACAGGCCCTTCAGCCCAACAAATCCATACCAACCAGACTGAAGAAGGGTCTTAGCCCGAAACGTCACCCATTCCTTCTCTCCTGAGATGCTGCCTGACCTGCTGAGTTACTCCAGCATTTTGTGATACCTTCGATTTGTACCAGCACCTGCAGTTATTTCCCTACATACAAGAGGCAATTTACAGAGAGCCAATTAACCTACAACCCGCACATCTTTGGAATATGGGATGAAACCGGAGTACCCGGAGAAAACCCAGGGTCACAGGGAGAACGTGCAGACTCCACACAGACAGCACCCCAGGTCAAACTCCGGGCCTCTGTCGCTGTGAGGCAGCAGCTCTACCTGCTGCATCACTGTGCCGCACTGTATACTTACTTCCTTCAACTTTCAATTGGATGGATTTAGTAATAGGCTTTCCAAGAGTGCTATGTGAAACGTGAAGAGAGAGGACAGTTCCATCATCTTTATTTATATCAGGGATGAATATAACTTTGCATATCGCATTGGACCGGCCATCATGTGTGGCAGCTGTCATCTCAATGTGGAAAGACTCCTTTGCAGAGTTGCAGTTGTAGAGAAGTCTTTGCTGGTCAATCGCCTCAGATGCTTGCGGCTGGCCTGGTGCAGAGCTCCACTGGAAAATCTCACTTTGATTTCCCCCCACTCTTTGTAGAAAACAACAAAGCGAAATGTTTGCAGGCTTATATCCTGATATCTGACAAGTCAGAACAGTTTCTTCCAAATGGATAATGTGTGGTGGTTTGGCGATTTCAGACACTTTAGGAGACACTAGAAAAAAACATTGATGTTATTCTTCCTTTGGAAAAGGTTGATGTCACTTTAAAAGTATCAGAACAAATTCATCATCTATCTACATAAAAAACATCCACTGGAATAAATATGGATGTAAGAACACCTGGCTTAATATCTCATTACAGTTTAGGTATCTCCACATTTATAAAAAACATGAGAATCTGTAAGTAGATCAGAGACAAACATAAAGCCCAGGATATGGAAAAATGCATCTAAATCAGGATGCAATAAAAAAGAAATGCAGAGATCAAAAATGCTGGTGTACCTCAAGAACAAAGAAAGATCATCCTATTAAAGTCAGACGTTAATAGAAATTAATGGATGAGGAGAGATGCGTCCAGATGTGGGAGAGTCTAGGACAAGAGGAAACAGCCTCAGAATAAAAAGATGCGCCTTTAGAAAGGAATCACAAACCTATCAATTTCTGTTTTAAAAATACCCAATGACTTGGCCTCCACAACTGTCTATAGCAATGAATTCCACAGATTCACCACCCTCTGGCTAAAGAAATTCTTCCTCATCTCCATTCTAAAGGAACATCCTTTTACTCTGAGGCTGTGCCCGCTGGTCCTGAACTCTCCCAATACCGGAAGCATCCTCTCCATGTCCACTCTATCTACCTAACTAACGTTTTCCAGGAGATCAGCTATTATCTGACAGTTCACATTCAGTCGAGGCAATGTAGTGAATAAATGCATGAAACATAGAACAGAGTACAGCACAGGAACAGGCCCATCGGCCCATAATGCTCATGCCAAACATGATGCCAAGATAAAGTAATCGGCTCTGCCTGCACGTGATCCTAACCCTCCCTCCACACCCTGCATATTCACGTGCCTATCTAAAACACCACTATCGAATCTGCCCCCACCAAAACCCCTGGCAGCGCATTCCAGGCACCCCCCAACACACCTCTGTGTAAAAATAATTGCTGCCCACATCTCCATAAAACTTTGCCCCTGTCATCTTAAAGTTATGCCCTCTAGTCTTTGACATGTACATCCTGGGGATAACGTTCTCATTATCTATGCTTCACATCATTTTTACAATTTCTATCAGATCTTTCCTCGGCCTTTGACGCTCTAGTGAAAATAATCAAAGTTTGTCCAATCTTTCCATTTAATGTCATCTAACGCAGGCAGCATTGTGTTAAAGCTCCACATCCTTCCTGTAAAGGGGTTACCACAACTGCACGCAATATTCCAAATATGGCCTAGCCCAAGTCCTATAAAGCTGCAACATGACACTCTTACACCTCTTACACTCAATGTCGAGTCCGATGTCGGCAAGCATTCTACACCATACCATGTTGAACACAGAAAAAGATCTTAGGATAAAAGTGTTTTGAATGTTCAAGTGTCCAATACAGGGAAGGATACTTTACCTTTTCTAAATTTTTTTAGATACATTAAAAATCCAACGCCCATGATCAAGGAACACAGCAGTATACTAGCAATAACACAGCCTGTTATTATTCCCCCTGGTACAACGATTTCTGGCTCTGCAAGAAAAAAAGTTTTAATAACAATTAGCAAAAATAAAATTACATTCATTTCACAAGACTAGTTCCAAACCAACTACATCGATAGAGTAGCACAGCGGTAGATTTGCTTTCTCACAGTGGCAGAGACAAAGTAAAGCTTTTCACTGTACCTCAGTACAAATGACAATCAACGAAACTAAACCTAGGTTCGATCCTGACTACGGGTGCTAACTGCGCGGAGCATGTCCGCTGTCCCTGTGACCTCGTAGGTTTCCTCTGGGTGCTCCGGTTTCCTCCCACATGTCAGAGTCGTGTGGGTCAGTGGGTTCATTGTATTCTGTAAATTTTCCCTTGTGTGTTGGATGCAAAAGTGGAATAACATAGAACAAATGTACATAGTTGACATGGATTCGGCGGGCCGAAGGGTCAGTTTCCACGCTGTATCTCTGAACTAAGCTAAGCTAAGCTAAGCTAAACTAGTATTCCCCATTGGATCTGGGATATTTTGCTTCAGACAACTCTCTCAAATTTGACGTATTTAATGAATTTGCTTTGTAGCGATGCTTCACAACTTAGTGTGTCTGGTCTCTATTGAAAATGAATGCCCACCACAATTAGTTTTTGTCTCAAACGTCCAGATTTTGTGCTCCAAACTGCTTGCATTAAAATGCAAGACCTGAAGAGTCCTGACCCGAGACGTTGCCCATCCATGTTTTCCAGAGATGTAGTAACCCGAGTTACTCCAATACAACCAACACCAAACATATACCAGTAAAGGAGCTTTGAATTTCAGCTTAAAACCAGATGATTACAAAATCGGGGGACATAAGTTTAAGGTGGTAGGGGAAAAATTTAATGGGAACTTGAGGGACAACTTTTTTTCCCACACAGAGGGCGGCGGGTTTATGGAACGAGCTGCCAGAAGAGGTAGTTGAGGCAGGTGCAATAATTACATTTAAAAGACACTTGGACAGGTACATGGATAGGAAAGGTTGAGAGGGACATGGACCAAACGTGGGCAGGTGGGACTAGCGTAGATGAGGCATCTTGATCAGCACAGGCAAGTTTGACCAAAGGGCCTGTTTCCTTGCTGCAGATGTTGGCTTGCACAAAAAAATGCCCCCTAGTGCGTGTATGGAGTGGATAAGAAAGTGGGATAACATAGAGCTTGTGTGAGCCCATCTCCATGCCATATCTTTCAATCAATCAATCAGACAATACGTACAGGAGTAGGCCATTCAGCCCTTCGAACCAGCACTGCCATTTAATGTGATCATGGCTGATCATTCACAATCAGTACCCCGTTCCTGCCTTCCCCCCATACCTCCTGACTCCACCATCATTAAGAGCTCTATTTAGCTCTCTCTTGAAAGTATCCAGAAAATTGGCCTCCACTGCTTTCTGCGGCAGAGAATTCCACAGATTTACAACTCTGACTGAAAAAGTTTTTCCTCATCTCCGTTCTAAATAGTCTACCCCTTATTCTTAAACTGTGGCCCCTGGTTCTGGACTACCCCAACACTGGGAACATGTTTCCTGCCTCTAACGTGTCTAATCCCTTAATCATCTTATATGTTTCGATAAGACCCCTCTCATCCTTCTAAATTCCAGCATCCTCCTCACAGTTCACACTGCCACCCAGCTTTGTGTCATCCGCAAATTTGCTAATGTTACTTTTAATCCCTTCATCTAAGTCATTAATGTATATTAATAGCTGCGGTCCCAGCACCGAGCCTTGCGGTACCCCACTAGTCACTGCCTGCCATTCTGAAAGGGACCCGTTAATCCATACTCTTTGTTTCCTGCCTGCCAACCAATTTTCTATCCATGTCAGCATCCTACCCACAATACCATCAGTTAGAGTCATAGAGTCATACAGCACAGAAAAATGCCCTTCAGCCCAACGTCCATATTGTCCAACCTGCCAGACTAACCTGCCCACATTTGGCCCATCGATGGTCAGTGTGGATTCGGTGCGGTCGAAGGGCCTGTTTCCACACTATCTCTATAACTAAAATGAAACTTACCTCTGACAGTCAGATGGATGGTCAACTCTGTGCCCTGACCAAGTGATCTGTGTCTCACCAAGCAGACATACGTGTTCCCATCGTCCTGGAGTGTTGGACGTAGCCTCATGCGGCTCGACACATTGTAGGTTCCATCTGCATTTCTAACAGGAGATCCTGTGCAAATGTGGTCCAGGACCTTCTGTTCTCCACTCTTTGATTTCTTCAGCCAGCTTATCTGAATTGCCAAGGGGTAAAATGCAGTACTGTCACATTTCACCGATTTCTCCGTCCCATTCTCAATTATGATAGCAGTTGCGGATAAACTCATTCGTGGTTTAGCTGTAAAGATAATAATCAATGTTAGTCATGGAGTCATGCAGTGTGGAAACAGGCCCTTCGGCCCAATCGGCCCACACGAGCCAGCATGTCCCATAGGCATTTGATATTAGTGGACATTTAAAAAAATCTTTAAATCCAAATCAAGTAATGAGTGCATTGAATGAGTAATGAGTAACATTGAAACGTTTAGTTTTGTTTGGAACTTGTGTCTCTCTCTGGCGCTGTAAGGCAGCAAATCTATCACTGTGCCATCCACAGCCTGTCCCCACAGTCAGCTAGAATGCCGATGTGAAGAACTGCAGGTGCTGGTTTACAAAAAAAGACACGAATTGTTGGAGTATCTCAGTGGGTCAGGCAGCATCTCTGGGGAATGTGGGCAGGTGATGTTTTGAGTCGGGACACTTGGGTTTCTCCAGCATTTTGTGTCCTTTTCAGGGTAGAAAGTTGACTGGATTAGGTGGTATTAGCTACAAGGAGGTTGCACAGATTTGGATTGTTTTCTCTGGAATGTCGGAGGATGCGGAGAGACCTGGTGCAGATGTGTGGGGCACTTTTTTGTTTTAGTTTACAGGTGTATCGCTACACTGCTTGCAACTATATATATAAAGATTGAGTGAATAATTTTTCGTGATCTGTTTCAAAGAGTAGATTGTCAGAATGTTTTATCCTTGGATGAAAATGTCAAAGACTATAACGCCTAGATTTAAGGTGAGAGTAGCAAAGTTTAAGAGATTCTATGTATTTCTATGTATCTATGAGATGTGGGGGGAGTTTTTTTTCATGCAGAGAGTGGTGGGTGCCTGGAACATGCTGCCACAGGAGTGGTGAAGGGAAATATGACAGGTTTTTAGAAAGGCACATGGGACTGGAGGGATAAGGATCATGTGCAGGCAGAGGAGATTAGTTTAACTTGGCATTGTGTTTGACATGGACATTGTGGGCTGAAGGGCCTGTCCCTATATTGTACTGTACTGCTCTGTGTAACTGCAGGAGTAATTGTATAGAGGCCAAATATATTAGACCGGACTTTAGAGATACAGCGTGGAAACAGGTCCTTCAGCCCACCGAGTCCACGCCGACCAGCAATCACTCCGTACTATCCTACACAGTGGGGACAATTTAACAATTTTACCAAAGGCAATTAACTTACAAAACTGCACATGTTTGGAGTGTGGAGGAAACCGACCCGGGGAAAACCCACGCAGTCTTTAGTTTAAAGATACAGCGCGGAAACTGGCCCTTTCGGCCTACCAGGTCCGCGCCGACCAGCGATCCCCGCACACTAACACTATCCTATACCCACTAGAGACAATTTTTACATTTACCAAGACAATTAACCTACAAACCTGTACGTCTTTGGCGTGTGGGAGGAAACCGAAGATCGCGGAGAAAACCCACGCAGGTCACGGTGAGAACGTACAAACTCCGTACAGACAGCACCCGTAGTCGGGATTGAACCCGGGTCTCCGGCTCTGCATTCACTGTAAGGCAGCAGCACTATCCGCTGCACCACCGTGCTGCCCACAGGGAGAACGTACAAACCCCACACTGACGAAGTCAGGATCAAACCCGGGTCTTTGGAGTGTGAGACAGCAGCACTATCCGCTGCACCACTGTGCTCGTCTGAAATAATTGTTCATTGTTTTTACCTGAAACAGCCATTGAAGATTTGCCGATTCCCTGGTCTGGGCTGATGAAGACGACGCAGGTATAATCTCCTTCTTCATTAAATTGCACAAGTGGGAGGAAGAGAGAGGCAATTCCCTTCTTTAACTCATCATCAAAAATGGCAGCACCTTTCCTGTAAGGTGTATGCTTTCCTCTTCTGAATGTATACACTTCCTCCCTGGTGGAAGCCCCCAACCTTTTGAGGTACCAGATGACACCGACATTTTGAAGGTTGATTTCACTGGTCTTATAACCAGACACTCGGCATTCTAGCAAGACATCTTTATTCACAAGGACTTCCACTATTCTTGAATTCATTGACACAACCAGATCTCCTGTTTCTGCATTCAAAGAAAAACAAGTTGCTAGTCGACAAACAAATCACCGAACAAAAAGGTAAGAAACAATTTTTAGAGAATTTTGCCAGCAGTGTGAAAATTTACTTTAGAGATAGAGTGGAAACAGCCCGTTCAGCCCATCGAGTCCGTGCCGACCAGCGATACACCAGCACTATCCTGGTGAATCTGTGGGATTCTTTGCCACAGAAGACTGTGGATGCCAAGTTAGTGGATATATTTAAGGCAGAGATTGATAGATTTTTTATTTGTATGGGTGTCAGTTATGGGGAGAAGGCAGGAGAATGGGGTTAGTAGGGAGATAGATCAGCCGTGATTGAATGGCGGAGTAGACTTGATGGACCGAATGGCCTAATTCTTCTATCACTTATGATCTCCTGATCCTACACACTTGGGACAATTTATACGAAACTGCACATCTTTGGAGAGTGGGGGGAAACCAGATCACCCGGGGAAAACCCATGCAGTCACAGGGAGAGCGTACAAACTACGTCCACACAGCACTTGAAAATGTATCATATGTATATACTTCAGCAAAATAACCCCAGATATTTTAATTCATTTGTTGAAAAACATTGCCCCTCAGGTTCCTATTAAATCTTTCTCCCCCTCACCTTAAACCTATGTGGTTCTTGATTCCCCCACTCTGTGCAAGAGTGTATATTTATCTATTTCCCTCATGATCGTATACACCTCTATAAGATCACCCCTCAGCCTCCCGCGCTCCAAGTCCCAGCCTGCCAAACCTCTCCCTTCAGCTCTGTGCACTGGTGTGAGTGTGCACTGGTGTGAGTGTACACTGGTGTGAGTGTGCACTGGTGTGTGTGTGCACTGGTGTGAGTGTACACTGGTGCGAGTGTGCACTGGAGTGTGTGTGCACTGGAGTGACTGTGAGTATGCAATTGAACGAGGTGCACTGGAGCAAGTGTGTACACTGGTGTGTGTGCACTGGAGTGAGTGTGCACTGGAGTGGGTGTGCACTGGAGTGAGTGTGAGTATGCAATGGAACGAGGTGCACTGGAGCAAGTGTGTACACTGGTGTGAGTGTGCACTGGAGTGAGTGTGCACTGGAGTGGGTGTGCACTGGTGTGGGTGTGCACTGGTGTGGGTGTGCACTGGAGTGGGTGTGCACTGGTGTGGGTGTGCACTGGTGTGGGTGTGCACTGGTGTGGGTGTGCATTGCTTGGTGAAGGGTCGCGTCCCCGCCCCGCCCCGTCTTACCTGCAGCCCCGAGCAGGGCGAGCACAACGAGGAGCCCCGGCCACAAGTCGCCACGGCCCGGCATGGCCGCTCTTCACCCCCACACCAGCCCCGACCCTGGGAACCCCCACACCCGCCTGTCTTCACCCCGGAACCCCGGCAGCGCCCAAACCTCCGCGCTCTTTACTTTCACTTTCACTTTCACCCGCACTCTGACGCTGGGCGGGCGGGCGGGCGGGTGGGGAGAGCGCGGGGAGAGCGCGGCTTTGTCCGCCCCCGGCTCCACAGGCGATGGGCAACCACACTCACAGCACCAGCACACACACACACACTGATATACACACTGATACACACACTGATACACACACTGATACACACACTGATACACACACTGATATACACACACACACACTGAAATACACACACACACACACTGAAATACACACACACACACTGATATACACACACACACACTGATACACACACACACTGATATACACACACTGATATACACACACTGATATACACACACACTGATATACACACACACACACTGATACACACACACTGATATACACACACACATACACTGATACACACACACTGATATACACACACACATACACTGATACACACACACTGATATACACACACACACACACTGATATACACACACACACACTGATATACACACACACACACACTGATACACACACACTGATATACACACACACACACACTGATACACACACACTGATATACACACACACACACACTGATACACACACACTGATATACACACATACACTGATACACACACACACTGATACACACACACACTGATATACACACACACACACTGATATACACACACACACACTGATATACACACACACTGATATACACACACACTGATATACACACACACACACTGATATACACACACACACTGATATACACACACACTGATATACACACACACACTGATATACATAGACACACACTGATATACATAGACACACACTGATACACACACACACACTGATATACACACACACACTAGTACACACACACACACACACACACTGATACACACACTGGTACACACACACTGATACACACACTGGTACACACACACTGATACACACACACACTGATTCACATACACTCACTGATACACACACACTGATACAAACACACACACACACTGATACACACACTGATACACACACTGACACACATACACTGATACACACACACTGATACACACACACACACACACTGATACACACACACACTGATATACACACACATACACTGATACACACACACACTGATATACACACACACACTGATACACATACACTCACTGATACACACACACACTGATACACACACACACACTGATATACACACACTGGTAAACACACATTGATACACACACACTGACACACACACAAACTGAAACACACACACAGATACACACACACACACACACACACACACTGATATACACCCACTGATATACACACACACACTGATTCACACGCACACACTGATACACATACACACTGGTAAACACAAACTGATATACACACACACACACTGATATACACACACACTGATATACACACACACTGATATACCACGCATACACTGATATACGCACACATTCATACACACACTGATATACACACACCCACTGGTACACACACACACACACAAATATTGGTATACACACAAGCACACTGGTACACACACGCATACAAACACACTGATATACATACACACTGGGGGACACACATATACTGGTATACACACAAACACACACTGGTATACACACACACACTGATATACACACTACACATACACACACACTGGTATAAACACACACACACTGATATACACACCCACACTGGACACACACACACACACAGTGGCACAGACACTGGTATACACACACACTAGTATAGACACACACACTGATACACACACACACACTGGTATAAACACACACACACTGGTACACACACACACACACTGGTATAAACACACACATACATATACGCGCACACACACACACACACTGGTACACACACACACACACACACACTGGTACACACACACACTGGTACACACACACACACATACACACACTGGTACACACACACACACACACACAGGTATACACACACACACTGGCACACACACACTGGTAAACACACACACACACACTGGTATAGACACACACACTGCAGACCCCCCCCACACACACACACAGGCACATTTACCTACACAGCCACACACATAGACACATACACACACACACACACACACAGACACACGCATGCAGGCAGACACACACAACTTACAGCATCAGCACAAATTGCTGGAGGAATTCGGGCAGCATTTGTGAAATATATTTGTTTTATTTAACAATGATTCACAATAAAAATGCTGAATAGCACAGAGGCCCGTCCAGCAAAAGGCAATGTGTTGGAGTAACGCAGTGGGTCAGGCAGCAACTATGAAGGGGATTGGTTTTATTGTGAAAACAAACTGTATTTATAATAAATAAATATATTTAAAACTATATAAAGATAAATACATAGAAGAGTACAGGCTGGCCCAGGGAGCGGGTGGGGGGTAGACGCCCATGTGCGACACACCCTCGGGAGATGCTGGCACGGAGCTAGGACCGAATCTGCAGGGGTGAGAGTAGGAGCCCCGAGAACGAGGTCGGAGCCTCGGACAGTCTGGCCGAGGATGGAGCTGGGGGTCGGGCTGAGGATGGAGCTGGGGGTCGGGCTGAGGATGGAGCTGGGGGTCGGGCTGAGGATGGAGCTGGGGGTCCGGCTGAGGATGGAGCTGGGGGTCGGGCTGAGGATGGAGCTGGGGGTCGGGCAGGGGATGGGAGCTGGGTGTCGGGCAGGGGATGGAGCTGGGGGTCAGGAAGGGGATGGAGCTCTAGGGTGAAAGAGTTAATGGCTATTAACTTTGCATGATGGGATACTTGGCCATTATCTGAAAACCTGCTTGTATGCTTTTAGGGCTTCTATATTGTTGAAAGTGGAGGAATGTTAATTGCTCACAAGGGTGTGTCTGGTAGCTGAAACTTACAATCCCTGGAAACCACAGAAATAATAAAATGGTAGAATGAATGAACAGGATGAACCTGAACTTTGGGACCTGAATAGCTGATGTTTGTAAAATTGCACCAGGCAGGATACAACTATGTGATTCCTAAATCTTGTATATGTGCATAGATATAGTCCGTCTGGGAAAGACGATGGACAATGCTCTTGCTAAGATTAGGATGTGGTGAACTGTTGACTACTTGTGGGAGTGTGTAAACAAGACCTTCTGTGGACACTTTTTAAAAATAGTAATAGAATACTTTTGCAACACAGTAATTCAGTTTTACTAGCAAACCGGAGGTTAAACCAACCCCTTATAAGAGATACGGACACATAAATAAATTTTAATAACGAAATGTATGGCGATACGAAATATCTCATGAAAACCGTTAATTTATATATTAAAAAATATATGATTTGTAAGATAATAAGATACATTAACAAGATTAATGTGATTGTTATCATTTATGAGTAGGGCTCGGGAAAGAAAATGGCAAAACAAAAAGATGGGGTTTTTACGGCAAAAATTCGGCAACTTTTTAAATTACTAATCATGAATTAAAATGCAAGAACAGACATTTTTGAAGGTTTTCTTATGATAAACTTTTCCTATCATCAGCAAGTAAATCTTTATGTACTGAAAAACTTCTCACAACACCTGCTGAAACCAATGGCACAAAAGCAAAGATTCATTCATTTTTACTACATTTTAAAATGTTAAATTTTCTAAAATAATTTAAATTTGGATTTCTGGGTAAAATTCTTGAAAATGTTATACTATAACCATTATTTGGAAGAATTTGACTTTCCACAGTTTCAAGAATCTTTATTTGTTCTACAGTTGAGAAATTATTATCTTCTAATCTTGAAATTGCATCAACTACCGAACGATGTGCATATAGTCCAGCTTTGTATTTAATTATCTTTTTCTATTAAGTTTTTCATTTAAAAAAAATCTTTTGAACTTTCTGTTTCATAAATTTTTTAAATATATATTTTTTTAAACTTTCATTTGTAAGTTTCGAAGGGTTTAATATTTTTTTTAACATTTTTTTTATTTTTATGGGGTTTTTACGGCTTTTTGAAAAAAATACGGCAGCGGATTTTTTCTGAGCCCTATTTATGAGTAACAATATGTAAATATGTGCAAGAATTAAAAAAATTGAATAACCCCAATAACTTACCATTTTAATGAGATATATGAGCTTGATGGGATGAACACAGCTTTTGAATATTTGGTGGAATATTAGATAAAGACACTCGCATTTCGTCATCAAGAATTTTTAAGCTTCCACG
This sequence comes from Rhinoraja longicauda, assembly GCF_053455715.1. Taxonomy (NCBI): domain Eukaryota; kingdom Metazoa; phylum Chordata; class Chondrichthyes; order Rajiformes; family Arhynchobatidae; genus Rhinoraja; species Rhinoraja longicauda. The sequence continues at coordinate 371,352 of NC_135970.1, forward strand.
TTTCAGTGACTTTAAGTTTGTCATTGTTGAAAAGGATACTTCACAAATGTATGTAGTACAAAACTACAGAAGAATGTTTAACTCTTTTTTAGCTATGTTTGGATGCATTCTTGAAACGCGAATCCAAAAGCTGTCTAAGTCATCCTCTTCATACATCATAAATCATACATTTTTTATTTCAGCTAATTCTTCCTCTTCAATAAGTGAAAAGTTAATTGTTGCAGTTGAAAGAAATGGATTTCTGATCCAATCATAGTCTTTGATTTCAACATTTGGGAAGTGATGATGAACTTTCTCTTCAAGCAATGTTAAATGGTTAACAATTAGCGAGCTGATATCACATTTTAGCACGCACTCAACAGTTTTGGAAAACATTTCAAAATTTCCTTCTTTCACTTTCCTTTTCCAAATTGCTATCTTGTCTCTCATAGCACAAATGTTATATACCGCTGTTAAGATATTTTCTCCTTTTCCTTGCATACTGGTGTTTATTTTATTCAAATGTTCAAATATGTCAGCAAGATATGCCAATTTTGTGCACCAAAGTTTGTTTTGAATTAGATCGTAGAATTCATTTTGCTGATTTTCCTCAAAAAGTTTAAGCATCATTTACCTTAATTCGTATTCACGCCAAAGCACTCAACCTCTTGAGAGCCACCGAACCTCTGTGTGTAGTATAAGATTTTTAAATTTTGCCCCCATTTCTTCACAAATAAGAACAAATAATCTTGATTTAAGAGGTCAACTTTTAATGTAATTGACCATTTGAACCACTTTGTCCATAACTTTTCTTAATTCATTTCCAATGGTTTGCGCGACTAGTGCTTCGTGATGTAAAAAGCAATGAGTAGTTATAATATTTTCATTCTCTTTCTTTGCTAAAGCTGTAAGACCTTTTGTTGAACCAACCATTGAGGGTGCGCCATCTGTGCATATTCCTACACAATTTATCCATGGCAAATTATTTTCCTTCATGAAGCAATCTAAAGTTTTAAATATGTCTTCACCTCTAGTTTTCATTGGAAGTTCTTGACCACACAAGAATTGCTCTATAATTCTGTCATTATGAATGAAACGTATAAAAACCAGTAATTGTGCTAACCCACTTACATTTGTTGATTCATCTAATTGCAATGTAAACATCATATTATCGTCTTGAAAAATATCCTTCATTTGCAGCTTAATGTAATCAGACATGTCTTTAATTCGTCTTCCAATCGTGTTATCTGCCAAAGGGATTTTATTAACTTCTATCTCAAATTTGGGCCCAAACATTGTTCGAACAATAGCACAGCAAGATTCCTTTATAGTGGTTTCGGCAATAGTGTGTGGCTCCTTGTTTTTGGCAATTATTTGAGCAACCAAGTAACTTGCCTCTTGAGCTTTCTCTGATGTCTTCATTCTCTTGGTGAATGTTGCAGACTGCTTCTTTATAGATTTTGAAAGCTCAATAAAGTATTCTACTGATTTTTCTGACAAATGACTGTGTTTTGAGGTAAAATGACGCTTTAATTTGTTTGGTACCATACTTTCATTTGCAAGTATATCCTCACAAACTAAACACTGGGGACAAGGATTGTTTTCATTACCAGAAAATGTGAACCCCAGTTTCATATAATCTTTATTGTATAAACGAGGCTTGGAAATGTTTCCTGTCCACTTTTTACCCACTAATGCAGACCGTTCAACAGTTGATTCTTGAGTAGTTTCCTCTATAGCCGCTACAATTTGTTTATTGTCAACGTCATCGTCACCAGCTTTTCTTAATTAGAGACTTATCCATTTTACGGGTAATTCAAATGCAATTAATGAATAAAACTGTGTGAATTTATTATAAAGTTTTAAGAGTAACTAAACATGAAATTAACAGCACCAGCACTCCAGCAATGATAAAGTGAGAGAACAATCATGCTTTGCACCCACTTAGAACAGCCAGACGAGACTGATGATACTTGCTAATGTCAGAGAGGGGGACCTGTAGTAGGGGGTGGGCAGTAGGACCCAGCGGTGCTGTGAGACTCTGCCTGGTGGGGGCTGTGGGCCCAGCATGGTGTCTGTGAGCCGGGTGGAGCTGCGGCCTGCTGCTGGTCCTGGGAGCCGGGTACAGCGATGGCTGCTGGTCCTGGGAGCCGGGTACAGCGATGGCTGCTGGTCCTGGGAGCCGGGTACAGCGATGGCTGCGACCTGCTGCTGGGAGCCGGGTACAGCGATGGCTGCGACCTGCTGGTCCTGGGAGCCGGGTACAGCGATGGCTGCGACCTGCTGGTCCTGGGAGCCGGGTACAGCGATGGCTGCGACCTGCTGCTGGGAGCCGGGTACAGCGATGGCTGCGACCTGCTGGTCCTGGGAGCCGGGTACAGCGATGGCTGCTGGTCCTGGGAGCAGGGTACAGCGATGGCTGCGACCTGGTCCTGGGAGCTGGGTACAGCGATAGCTGCGACCTGCTGGTCCTGGGAGCTGGGTACAGCGATGGCTGCGACCTGCTGGTCCTGGGAGCTGGGTACAGCGATGGCTGCGACCTGCTGCTGGGAGCTGGGTACAGCGATGGCTGCGACCTGCTGCTGGGAGCCAGGTACAGCGATGGCTGCGACCTGCTGGTCCTGGGAGCCAGGTACAGCGATGGCTGCGACCTGCTGCTGGGAGCTGGGTACAGCGATGGCTGCAACCTGCTGCTGGGAGCTGGGTACAGCGATGGCTGCGACCTGCTGCTGGGAGCCAGGTACAGCGATGGCTGCGACCTGCTGGTCCTGGGAGCCGGGTACAGCGATGGCTGCGACCTGCTGCTGGGCGGTGGAGCTTTGCGGGTCGACACAGTCGCTGGTAGAGGCCCGAGGGGAACTGGAGCCTGGGTAAGTGGCGGTCGGCCCAGTCAGCGGGTGGCCGGCGGGGACGTCGGCGGCGGTGAAGAGGTCAGGAAGGTCAGATGTTGGGTGTCAAATATATTGTGTTCGATACAGTTTGTGATTGATTTGAAGGAAATGTTGTGTTAAACATTCTTGCTGCAAATTCTGTTTAAAAATGCTGCAAAAATGCTGTATCTTTGATTGGAAGCAAGGGGAGTGCTGAGTATGGTCATACACCCTTAGCACTGATCTCCCCCCACTCCCATCTGACGATAATTAAAGCTTTGCTTGGTTTACCTTTAACTGTTTGTGTTGTTGTCTGTTTTAAGAACCGAACTTTAACATTGGCGTAGTCGGCAGGATCTCGCTGGGACTAACAATAGATGACTGAGTAACAGGCTGCAGAGTAACTGGGACCGGATGGGGAGAAAATTGAGCTCTAGTCGGACCCCTTGAGACTGACCTCCCAAAGAAGCTCCCGGGAACACTGTGGTCCCTCGTCAGGAGGTTGACCTGGTTTCAGCCGAGATCTTTAGAAACAGACAACGAAGGTAAGACCTAACGTTAATTAAGAGATTTTTGATACTGGGAAAGTAGTTGACAATTGGATATAGCAAACTCAAAAGGTTTGTCGTTAATTAAGAGATTTTTACTACTGGGAAAGTAGTTTGCAATGGGGTAGAGCAAACTCCAAAGGTTTATCGTAAATTAAGATTGCGAATGGTTTTGCTACTGGGAAAGTAGTTGACAATTGGATATAGCAAACTCAAAAGGTGTGTCGTTAATTAAGTTAAGGAATAATTTGGATAAGAGTGACGGGGGAACGCCCATGTAACACATGTGTTATAATAAAGATTCTAGAATATGAAGTTATAAGTTAACCAAATGTTTGGGTGATGATTCTGTGCCAGTTGAAGGAACATGGGATGTAGAAACTGTTAAAAGGGCAGAAATGTCAATTTGGGAAAAAGATGCAAGAAATAAATGGAAAAAAAGAATTAAAGAATGGAAAAGTGAGGTAGAAAAGAAGAGGAGATGCGAGAGAGGAGCTGGATGGATAGTGCATGTGAGAAGGGGATTGAGTTGAGAAATAAGGATGAAAGAATGGAAGCTGCTCCAGATAGAGTGTCAGTGGGCAGAAAATAATAAAACTACAAAAAAGAGCGCGCTCGGAGTATTGCTAAAAGGAGCTCAGAACCAAAACAATTAGTAGCTAAGAAAAAACCTGGTACCAGTAAATCCTCCGGAGACCCTATGCCTGGCATGAAAACCCTCTTTGCTAGTGAAGATGAGGAGGGTCCCACATGGAGGAGACCTCCTCCATATGCCCCACCAGTAGGTGCCAATGCCCTTATTGAAATACAGGCACCATTAGTGGCTCCCTTATACCCCAGAATTCCAACGGGGGAAGCCAGGGGAGAAGTAAGGGCACGGGACCAAGAAGATGCAGGTGCGGGAACAGAATCCGAAGAAGCGGAGGATAGGAAAGACAGGGGGAAAGCGGAGGCAGCGATGTCAAGCGACCGGTGACATACTTTTCGGTCAGGTTAGATGCAGTAGCTCGCGGATAGCCCCCATGCACCCAGACCTTGCCTGGATTACACACTTGTGTAGCTGCATTAATGATTGCAGGCCAAACCAAATACCTCACCCAGGCACGATTGAGAAGGTATGAGTTTACACTTTTAAATAATCCTAATTATAATTAATCCATTAGTATTTTTGACACAGCCACCGGAGTTTTGATGATTTCAAAACCCCTTCTCAGCACAACAAACGGAACTCTTTGTGCTAACTCGTGCATGCATTCTAGCCAAGGAAAAATGGATCAACATCTATATAGACTCCAGGTATGCATTCGGAGTAGCCCATGATTTTGGAGCGCTATGGCAACACCGAGGATTTCTCACTTCTGTGGGAACACCAATTAAAAATGCCCTATTCGTCAGTAACCTCCTCAAGGCTCTTCTGCCAAAACAATTGGCCATTATAAAATGTAACGCCCATACAGGGGGAGACGATCCCGTCTCCAACGGAAATGCCTATGCAGATCAGGTAGCCAAGGATGCAGCCTGTAGATCACATAACCTGGTACCCATAGGATATACAGTACTAGTAAATAGAACGGTCTTGCCAGACATGAGGGAGGTTCAGGAATTACAGAGGGAAGCCTCTGCACATGAAAAACAACTCTGGAAACAAGAGGGATGCGCCACTGATTTAATCACGGGACTTCGGCTCACCCCTCTTGGACACGTTTGTGTACCTGATGCATTCTTACCCACCCTTCTAACCTATATCCACTCCCTTACACATGCTGGAAAGGAGGGAATGATTAGGATGACGAAGGAAACGTGGTGGCATCCAAACATTCGGCAGGAGGCCTTAAAATAAGCCTCCGAATGCAGGATTTGCAAGAAATTCAACCCAGGCAAACCTATTAAAGTACCTACCGGGGTGACACCAATGCCAGCACGACCGATTGAATGTATTCAGATTGATTTTATTGAAATGCCACGGGCCCATTGCTATAAATATTGCTTAGTGTTATTGGATTTGTTTAGTAGGTGGATTGAAGCTCTACCAACCACTAATAATACTGCTGAAACTACGGTGACATTATTGTTAAGAGAAATTATTCCGAGATTTGGGCCGTTGAACGGTACGGGGACAAGCTGGAGGGGATGCTGGGCTTGCCAGATGTTAGAAACATAGAAAATAGGTGCAGGAGTAGGCCATTCAATATGATCATGGCTGATCATCCAGCTCAGTAACCTGTACCTGCCTTCTCTCCATACCCCCTGATCCCTTTAGCAAAAAGGGCCACATCTAACTCCCTCTTAAATATAGCCAATGAACTGGCCTCAACTACCTTCTGTGGCAGAGAATTCCACAGACTCACCACTCTCTGTGAATGTTGTCCCTCAAATGAGAGCCGTGCTGCATTTGGCTGAGATATACACTCCATTAAGGTCCAAACCAGGCATCTCAGAGTCTGAACGATTCTGGATGATTGCCTTTCCCTTCTATGGCATAGCCCACATCTCACGCGAACTGATTAACATGGCCTCTGCAATGGAAAAGTTGGCAAATGCCACAGCTGATGCATTTGCGGATACTCAGAAAGCCACCTCCTCTTTGACAGCTGAGGTAGTAGCCCTCTGTACCGTGGCATTGCAGAACCGTACGGCATTAGACTTCATTTTAGCAGCAAAAGGAGGGACCTGTGCAGTAGTAGGACAAGTGTTGTTCCTACATCCCCGATGAATCCTCCAACATCACTGACCTAGCTGTCCACATTTCTCAAGAAGTAAATAAGATCAAGAAGATCGGGGAAGAAATGCATGGCCATGAATCCCAGGGGGATATAATGACAAGGGTGCCCCCTGGCGTGCATGGCCATTCAGTTTATTTGGAAACCTCTGGGGGACCATCTCACATTATGGCTCGATTCTGTTGCTAATTGTTGTTCTATTATTTATGATTAAATGTACCCGATCACTCTGTGCGTCACGAGGACTTTAATGTTATCATGAGATGATAAAAGGATGGAATGAAAGAGTTAATGGCTATTAACTTTGCATGATGGGATGGTTGGCCATTGTCTGCAAACCTGTTTGTATGCTTTTAGGGCTTCTATATTGTTGTAAGTGGAGGAATGCTAATTGCTCATAAGGAGTCTGCTAGCTGAAACTTACAATCCCTGGAAACCACAGGAATAATAAAATGGTAGAATGAATGAACAGGATGAGCCTGAACTTTGGGTCCTGAATAGCTGATGTTTGCAAAATTGCACCAGGCAGGATACAACTATGTGATTCCTAAATCTTGTTTGACGGTATATCCTGTTAGGCCTGGGAAGGATGCCTGGGAAAGACGATGGACAATGCTCTTGCTAAGATTTGGATGTGGTTAACTGTTGACTACTTGTGGGAGTGTGTAAAAAATACATTCTGTGGTATGGTAAGGATCCTTACCTTCGACTAATGACTTATTGTGTGAAATATTTTATGACTGTAGGGTGTCAAATATATTGTGTTCGAAACAGTTTGTGATTGATTTGAAGGAAATGTTGTGTTAAACATTCTTGCTGCAAATTCTGTATGAAAATGCTGCAAAAATGCTGTATCTTGGAGTGGAAACAAGGGGAGTGCTTGAGTATGGTCATACACCCTTAGCACTGATCCCCCCACTCCCATCTGACAATAATTAAAGCTTTGCTTGGTTTACCTTTAACTGTTTGTGCTGTTGTCTGTTTTAAGAACCGAACTTTACAAGGGGAGCGAAGAAGGGATAAGTACATTTTGTAACTTTGTCAGTGCCTTTGTGGTGACTCTTTTGTGTACAGTACCTTTTATGCAAAAACAAAGATTTTCACTGCACCTAGCTGGGTACAAGTGAACAAAGTATCCTCATCATCAAAACACAAGGTGCTGGAGTAACGCGTCAGGCAGCATCTGTTGTGGGATTGTGTTTTATGTGAAAATTAAACTTAAGTCATAATAAAATATGTATATAAAACTTCCCAAGAGTAATCCCCGGGATGGCAGGACTGTCATGAGGAAAGATTGGAAAGACTGGGAATTTAGAAACAATAGACAATAGGTGCAGGAGTAGGCCATTCGGCCCTTCGAGCCAGCACCGCCATTGAATGTGATCATGGCTGATCATTCTCAATCAGTACCCCGTTCCTGCCTTCTCCCCATACCCCCTGACTCAGCTATCCTTAAGAGCTCTATCTAGCTCTCTCTTGAATGCATTCAGAGAATTGGCCTCCATTGCCTTCTGAGGCAGAGAATTCCACAGATTCACAACTTTCTGACTGTAAAAGAGTCAGAGAGGGGATCTTGTATAAACATATAAAATTATAAAAGGTCTGGAAAAGATAGATGCAGGAATTTTTTTCCCAATGTTGGGGGGAGTCCAGAACCAGGGACCACAGTCTTAGAATAAAGGGGAGGCCATTTGAAACTGAGATGAGAAAAAACTTTGTCACCCAGAGAGTTATGAATTTGTGGAATTCTCTGCCACAGAGGGCAGTGGAGGCCAATTCACTGGATGAATTTAAAAGAGAGTTCGATCGAGCTCTTGGGGCTAGCGGAATCAAGGGAGATGGGGAGAAGACAGGCAAGGGTAACTGATTGGGGATGATCAGCCATGATCACAATGAATGGCAGTGCTAGCTGGAATGGCCTCCTCCTGCACTTATTTTCAATGTTAATCAGCCCCTGGCTGCAATCGCTGAAATTATTGTTTTTTCCATTTTATGCCTTTTTTTAAAATACAGCTGGAGTCTTGCTTCAACACAATGTTGTTTTTGAAGTATAATTCCTCTGGGATGGTGCTCTAAAAGAAAGCACAGTAGTGGTGGAGTTACTGCCTTACTGGACAGTGTGGAGAGAGTGCCCAGCTTCAAGTTTCTGGGCACTCACATTTCGGAGGACCTAACATGGTCCACTAACACTGCTGCGCTGGTCAAGAAGGCACCGCAACGACTGTTCTACCTAAGAACACTGAAAAAGTCTGGTCTACCCCAACAGCTGCTGATGACATTCTACCGCTGCACCATAGAGAGCATCCTAACGCATGGCATCCCTGTGTGGTATCTCAGCTGCACGGAGGCAGAGAGGAAAGCTCTTCAGCGGGTAGTCCATAGAGCTCAGAGGGCCATCGGAACACAGCTACCAGCCTTGGAGGGCATCTACAACACACGATGCCTCAGAAAAGCCACCAGCATCCACAAAGACTCTTCACACCCCTGCAACAGTCTGTTCGAACTCCTTCCATCAGGCAGACGAACAGCTTCATCCCCAGGGCCATAGCTGCTATGAACCGGTCCTGCTGAGCCGGATGGTCAAAACACACAGTGATCCGGCACAGATCTACTTGCACTTTATTCTGTCTTAAAACTGTTACAATTTGTTTCGTTGGGTTGTTGTTGTTTAAATTAATTAAATTATTGCATCGTATGGGAGGCACATTCCCAATCTCATTGTACCCCTGCACAATGACAATAAAGATATATTGTATTGTATTGTATTGTATTGTATTGTATTGTATTGTACAGCGCCAGAGACCTAACATGGTCCATCCTGACTACGGGTGCTGTCTGTAGGGAGTTTGTACGCTCTCCCCGTGACCATGTGGGTTGTCTCCGGGCGCTCCGGTTTCCTCCCCCACTCCAAAGACGTGCAGGTTTGTAGGTTAATTGGCGGTATAAATGTACAATTTGTCCTTCGTGTGTGTGGGGCCGTGTTATTGTGCGGGTTTCGCTGGTCAGTGCGGACTCGGTGGGCTGAAGGGCCTGTTTCCGGGCTGTATTTCTAAACTAAACTAAACCAGGGACGTTACTCAAAACCTGTGGCCAGCTTAGAGCTGGGACAATAACAGACTCCGCCAATGACAGCAACTCAGATATCTGGGGCTTTAGGAAAGTCTCAACCATCCACACATTCAATAATAGAAAATATTTATTACATGTATCAAAAGTTAAAGCAGTTTACAAAATAACATTAATTACCAATTTTCTTATCAAAAAATTATGCATAATCACACACTATAAAATTCATATTGATTCAAAATTAAGCAGTGTATCTATATCCAGGCCAGCGTTAGATTAGGCACAAGGAATTGCAGATGCTGGTTTACCAAATACACAGAATGCTTGAGTAACTCAGTGGGTCTGGCAGCATCTCTGGAGAACATGGATGACTGAAGAAGGGACCTGACCTGAAACGTCACCTATCCATGTTCCTCAGAGATGCTGCATGACCCGCTGAGTTACTTCAGCACTTTGGGTACTTTTTGGCAACAATAGATCCTCGAACTGTTCCAATCCATTATTAGTTTGACATGATTTTAAATGTAATTTTAATATAATATTTGGCAGGATAATAAACAAATAGGACCTACAACACAGAATCAGATCCGACAAGCCGTCTGAAGAAGGGTCCTGACCGAGTCATTGCCTGTCTATTCCTTCCGCGGGTTCTGCCTGACCTACCAAGTTCTTCCAAAACTTTGTGAGCATAGGTTATAGGTGCAGAATTAGGCCATTTGGCCCATCAAGTCTACTCTGCTATTCAATCATGGCTGATCTATCTTTTCCTCTCAACCCCATTCTCCTGCCTTCTCCCCAGAACCTTTGATACCCGTACTAATCAAGAAATGATTTAACCCAACAATCAATCAACGCGTAGGGTCACTACCATTTCCTTCAGTTTTTCCTCATCCAACTCTTATTTCATGCCTTTATTCCTCTCCCCATCATATGAAGCCAACAACGTTTGCTATTTTAACCCATTGTTAATCAGTAGCACAATTCTCAATGGTTATACCCGAGATCCCTTTGTTCCTTTACCTCACTGGCATTTCCCAGTACTAGCTGGCCCACTAACACCTTGTGCACTGCATTTATCAGCAGTTCCCTTCAACACTCATCAGGTCAGCACAGTGGCGCAGTGGGTAGAGCTGCTGCCTCACAGCGCCAGAGACCCGGATTCGATCCTGACCTCGGGTGCTGTCTGTGTGGAGTTTGTACTTTCCCCCGGTGACCGTGTGGGTTTCTTCTGGGTGCTCAGCTTTCCTCCCACATCCCAAAGACGTACGGGTTTGTAAGTTAATTGGCCCGCTGTAAATTGACTGTGATGTGTAGGGAGTGGATGAGAAAGTGGGATAACATAGCACCAGTGTGAACGGGTGGTCACCGGTCGGAGTGGATTCGGTGGGCCGCAGGGCCTGCTTCCAAGCTGCCTTTTTAAACTAAACTAAAAGTTTAAATTATCTCTGCGGAAACGAGAGCACCAACTGGAGTTACACAGAAGCACAAGTTATGGCAAGCACTTGTTATCTATACTTCTAAACTCCTTCATTTCAATTCATATGAATTTAAGGCATGTATGGTTTAGGCCAAGAGTGATATAATTAGCTTAGATGTGACCTTTTGGTCAGCATGTACAAATTGGGGTGAAGGCTCTGTCTACGCTGTATGACTAAAGGCTGAGCAACCCAAAAGCACAGCTTTACTATGTTTTTGATTGCAGAATAAGACATGATTACTGTACCCCATAAACTGAAATAGAACATACATTCAATATTGCAAATTAATATTTAAAAATATTCACATGCAAATGATATAATAGTTAATTACTAATGTGTGAAATGAATAAAAATCTGTATGGCCAACTCTATTAAAAAAACTCTGATGTGATTGAGATTCCAGAGGCCACAATGATTGCAAAGATCTCCTGAAGCAAGTGGTAGCTGGCAATAAAAGTCAGTAAAGTAATGATTACCAGGTAGACACAAAATGCTGGAGTAACTCAGCGTCTCTGGAGAGAAGGAATGGGTGACGTTTGGGTCGAGACCCTTCTTTAGAATCGAAATCCAGGTTTTGATTTAAGCTAGCATCTGCAGTTCTTTCCCACACAAGTAATGATTACCAGATGGACTGCTACATCCTTGGTGCCTGTTACAAGTTCACAAGTTATAGGAGTAGAACTACTGGTAACCATTCGGCCCATCGAGTCTACTCTGCCATTCAATCATGGCTGATCTCTGCCTCCTAATCCCATTTTCCTGCCTTCTCCCCATAACCCTTGACACCCGTTCTAATCAAGAATTTGTTTATCCCTGCCTTAAAAATATCCACTGACTTGGCCTCCACAGCCCTCTGGCAATGAGTTCCACAGATTATCTACCCTCTAACTAAAGAAGTTTTTCCTCACCTCGTTTCTAAATGAGCACCCTTTATTTCTGAGGCTATGACCTCTGGTCCCAGACTCTCCTACCAGTGGAAACATCCTCTCCACATCCACTCTATCTATGCCTTTCATTATTCTGTAAGTTTCAATGAGGTCCCTCCTCAACCTTCTGAACTCTAAACTTCTTTACTAACTGGCTGTAGCTGCCAACCCTGGGGCATCAACATTTAATTCCATCAGCCCTGATGCTATTAGTAAAATATTTCAAATGTGTAAAAATTTGAATCTCCCTTAGAGATTCAGGGAAATGATGAACTAAATCCCAGTGTTTGTTCAGATGACTCGCTTTGTACCAGTTACTTGGTCACGGTACAAAGTGCCTTGTCTAAGCAGCCACTGGCGTTTAATTAATCATCATTTCATCTCTTGTCGCACCTAGTATTAACATAACTAAGGGCAACACAGTGGTAGAGCTGCTGCCTCTCAACGCCAAAGACCCAAGTTCGATCCTGACCTAAAGTGCTGTCTATGTGGAGTTTGTATGTTCTCCCTGTGACCGTATGGGTTTCCTCTGGTTGTCTGGTTTCCTCTGACATCTCAAAGACGTGTGGATTTGTAGGTTAATTGGCCTTTATACATTGGCCCAAGTGAGTGGGGAGTGGATGTGAAAAAGGGACAAGATGGAATGAGTGTGAAAGGGTGATTGATGGTCAGCGTGGACTCAGTTGGCCAAAAGGCCTGTTTTCACGATGCATCACTAAACTAAACTAATGTGGACAGATCGGTGGTCTGTTCCCATGCTGAATCTCTTTTTTTTTTAATCGTTCTTTGCCCCCACTTCCCTTCACAATCTTGCCTTACTCTTAATTAGACAAATGTCCCCAATATGACTTGGATAAAAAGATATGGGAACCACACTGGATTCATTTATCAATTAGAAGGGTAAAAAGATATTGCATGTAAAATACAATAGTAACCTCTTCTTCTTAGGCCCCCTCGGTCATGGCTGACCATGGGTGAATAATAACCATGAAGTTGACAATACAGTATTTCATTCTCACATTAGACCATAAGATATTGTAACAGAATTAGGCCTTTCTGATAGGCCTGTCTTTCACACTCAACCGCATTTTCCCGCTTTCTCCCTGTAACCCTTGACTGTTCATTCATGTTATTCCCTTATCATGTATCTGTACTCTGTGGATTGTAATCATGTATAGTTTTTCTGCATGCAACAAAGCTTTTCACTGTGCCTCGTTACATGTGACAATAAACTAAATTGAAGGAATGCCTTCAATTACACATCAGGATAGTTTGTCTGTTTGTCTGTTTGTTTCTATGTTAATTGTATTTGTAAAGCGCTTTGTGCATGTGTTAAGGCGCTATATAAAATAAATATATTATTATTATTATTATTATCGTGAGTCATGAGTGTTAATTTTCATAAGCGTCAGAAAGGAACAACAAATTTCTTGCAGTTTGTAATTCTTCTAAAAAATGCTGTATCAACTTAATATCACTTTAAAATTTCTCATATGGTCTTCCAGGTTAACATCAATGAAAACTTGGATGCAATTGCCATCTGTTTCCTTTGGTGTGTAAGTTAATGTCGTGGTGAAACCAACTTCATTTTCAAATGGCGTGTTTGTAACGTACCGAAGTTCATCAAAAGGGTAAGTATCTTTGTACCAGATGATGTGGGCTTCCTCTATGCATGAGCCTCGAGCATCACAGGACAGCATTACAGGGTGCCCAGCCTTAGGTTTCTCTGGATGGCACGTTATCTTTGATACCACCTTCAACGCTTCTGTTGGAATATCATTTATTATAAAAAATGTAAAACCCTTAATGACAGTCACTGCTTATTGAAATTCATAGTCGTTATTTTAATCCAAACATAAGACCATAACACATAGGAGCAGAATTAGGCCATTCAACCCATTGAGTCTACTCCATCATTCAACCATGGCTGATCTATTTTTCCCTCTCAACCCGATTTTCCTGCCTTCTCCCCATAACCTTTTGATGCCCTTACTGATCACGAATCTATCAATCTCTGCTTTAATGACTTAGCCTCTACAGCTGTCTGTGGCAATAAATTCCACAGATTCACCAATTCCAATGTTTAAAGTAAATTACTACTGTGGCTAATATAACCAATGATCTGTCATGGGCCAACCACATTGACGCAACAGCCAAGAAGGCAGCAACGCCTGTACTTCCTGAGGAGACTGAAATTCCGTACGTCTCCTTGCAAGCTTCTGCAGATGCACTGTAGAAAACATACTGACCCTTTGCATCACAGCTTGGTTTGGGACCTGCTCTGCTCAAGACCGCACAATATAGCAGAGAGATGGAGATGTATCCCACCCAGTCCATGACACAGACCATCAACTCCATCTACACTTCACACTGCCATGGGAAAGCAGCCAACATAATCAAAGACATCCCGCCCCGGTCATTCCTTCCTCTGCCCGCTTCCGTCATGCAAAAGGTACAGTAGCTTGAAAGTGCGCACCACCAGACTCAGGAACAGCTTCTTCCCCTCTGTTATCAGGCTTCTGAACGGTCCTTCCATAAGCTAGAGTACTGTCCGATTCACCTCTACCCCATTGTGGGCATTGGACTTTGTCTCTGGAACTGATGCGCTACAAAGCTGAGAACTATATTATGCACTCTGTATCTTCCCCTTTACTCTGTTTTATTTCAGTTTCAACTGATTGTATATATGTACGGTATATCTGATCTGTTTGGATAGCATGCAAAAGAAAGCTTGGTGCACATGACAATAATAAACCTAAACCTATTTTTTCCATCTAAATAGTTGCATTTGGGTGGATATGGAAAATCATGCACATAAAATGGCATATAATCTTCAAATCATCAAAATTCTCCAAATAACAGTTTCAGGATAGCAGCGGTAGAGTTGCTGCCTCACAGCGCCAGAGACCCGAGTTCGATCCTGACTACAGGTGCGGTCTGTATGGAGTTTATACATTCTCCCTGTGGCTGTATGAGTTTTATCCGAGTGCTCCTGTTTCATCACGCACTCCAAAGATGTGCAAGTTTGTAGGTTAATTGCCTTCATGTAAATTGTCCCTAGAGTAATGAATAGAACCAGTGTACGGGTGATCGCTGGTCAGCGTGGACTCAATGGGCCGAAAGGCCTGTTTCCACACTGTATCTCTAAAATAACTAAACTAGCTTCAAACCACTAATAAAAATGTATTATAAAATATCATATCCACTCCAAAAACACTCACCTGGACTATCTTTCCCCTTTCTAGATACTTCTGAACATGGTAAATCAGACACTCGCACACCCAACACAGAATGCTGGAGTAACCCAACATCCATGGGGATGATGGATAGGTGATGTTTTGGGTGGGGACCCTTCTTCACTGATTGTAGGGTGAGAGGAATGTTGGAAGAGAGGATGGGCAGTTCAAAGCCTGGTAGGTAATGGGCTGATACAGGTGGCAGAAGGTGTGACACAAAAGGATTGTTTTTATTTCCACCTTCTACGTATCTAAAAGCATCCTCACCTATAACAACCTATTACCCGCCAGGCTTTCTCCTGCCCCATCTTTTTTACAGCCTCCTTCTCCTTCCTACAATCAGTCTGACCTCCGTCAGACTCTGAGGTTGAAGGTTCCCGACCCAAAACGCGTCTATCTATTCGGGCGGCACAGTGACGCAGCGGTAGAGTTGCTGCCATACAGTGCCAGAGACCCAGGTTCCATCCTAACTAGGAGTGCTGTCTGTACGGAGTTTGCACGTTCGCCCCGTGATTGCATGGGTTTTCTCAGGGTCCTCCCACACTCCAAAGACGTGCAGGTTTGGAGGTTAATTGGCTTTGGTAACAATTATAAATTGTTCCTGGATAGTGTTAGTGTGTGGTGATCGTTGGTCGGTGCGGACGGTGGGCCGAAGGGCCTGTTTCTGAGCTCTATCTCCAAACTAAACTAAACATTCCCTCCAGATGCTGCCTGACCCACCGAATTCCTCCAGCACTTTGTGTTTTATCATATCATATATATACAGCCGGAAACAGGCCTTTTCGGCCCTCCAAGTCCGTGCCGCCCAGTGATCCCCGTACATTAACACTATCCTACACCCACTAGGGACAATTTTTACATTTTACCCAGCCAATTAACCTACATACCTGTACGTCTTTGGAGTGTGGGAGGAAACCGAAGATCTCGGAGAAAACCCACGCAGGTCACGGGGAGAACGTACAAACTCCTTACAGTGCAGCACCCGTAGTCAGGATCGAACCTGAGTCTCCGGCGCTGCATTCGCTGTAAAGCAGCAACTCTACCCCTGCGCCACCGTGCCGCCCACATTTGGGTCATGTGTAATGATCTAAATTTCTATTTCAAGCAAACATTCAAAAGACAGTAACTTGGAAATTAAGACTTTTACCTTCATCGACTTCTTCATTGACATCGTTTTCTATTTTGCCACAAACTGCTGAATAAAAAACAACTGACATTAGTCAAATCAAATTGGCACTTACAAAGTCAGAGTATTAAACACATGGAAACCTGAGGGTTAGAGCTACATGGACCAAACGTGGGCAGGTGGGACTAGTTTAGATGGGGCACCTTGGTTGATAAGGGCATGTTGGGCCGAAGGGCCTGTTTCCATGATCTATGACTCTGACTAAGTGTTTCATCCAAGCAGATTTTAAACAACTGAACATCCAAAATCATCTATTCTCAACATCAGTAACAAATAAAACTAGTTTATTCAATGTTAAACTTTGTTGTGAAAGAGACAATCAAATAAATGTTTCATAAAATTTGAAGAGATAACATGTGGCACAGTGGTGCAGCGGTAGAGTTGCTGCCTCACAGCAACAGAGACCCCGGGTTTGATCCCGACCACAGGTGCTGTCTGCGTGGAGTTTGGGCGTTCCCCCTATGGCCACGTGGGGTTTCCCAGGATGCTCCGGTTTCCTCCTACACTCCAAAGATGTGCAGGTTTGGAGGTTAATTGGCTTTGGTAACAATTATAAATTGTCCCTGGAGTATTGGATATTGTTAGTGTGTGGTGATTGTTGGTCGGTGCGGACTCGGTGGCCTGAAGGGCCTGTTTCTGAGCTCTATCTCCAAACTAAACTAAACATTCCCTCCAGATGCTGCCTGACCCACCGAGTTCCTCCAGCACTGTGGTTTGAAAACATTTGGGTCATGTGTAATGATCGAAATTTCTATATGAAGCAAACATTCAAAAGACAGTAACAATTGGAAATGAAGACTTTTACCTTCATCGACTCCTCCATTAACATCATTTTCTATTTTGCCACAATCTGCAGAATAAAAAAAAGCTTAATTAAACCTGACATTAGTCAAATCAAATTGGCACTTACAAAGTCAGAGTATTAAACACGGGCAGGAACATGGATAGGATAGGTTTAGAGGGATATGGGCCAATCACGGGCAGGTGGGACTAGTTTAGATGGGGCACCTTGGTTGACAAGGGCAAGTTGGGCCAAAGGGCCTGTTTCTGTGATCTATGACTCTAAGTGTTTCACCCAAGCAGATTTTAAACAACTGAACATCCAAACTCATCTATTCTCAACATCAGTAAAAAATAAAACTAGTTTATTCAACGTGAAACTTTGTTGTGAAAGAGACAATCAAATAAATGTTTTGAAAGTTTGAAGAGATAACATGTGGCACAGTGGTGCAGCGGTAGAGTTGCTGCCTCACAGCGCCAGAGATCCGGGTTCGATCCCGACCACGGGTGCTGTCTGTGTGGCGTTTGGATGATCCCCCCTGTGAACGTGCGGGTTTCCTCCTACATCTCAGACATAGAGGTTTAGTCATACAGTGTGGAAACAGGCCCTTTGTCCCACCTTGTGTAGTCCGACCAGCATGCCACATCTACACTAGACACACCTGCCTGCAATGACCCCATACCCCTCGAACCCTGTCCTTTCCAAATACCTGCCTAAATGCTTCTTAAACGTTGCAATAGTCCCTGCTTCAACTACCTCAGAGTGCAGCTCGTTCCATAAACCCACCACCGTTTGTGTGAGGAAGTTAACCCTCGAGTTCCTATTAAATCTTTCCCCCCTCACCTTAAACCTATGACCTCTGGTCCTCGATTCCCCTACTCTGGGCAAGAGACGCTGTGCGTCTACCCGATCTATTCCTCTCATGATCTTGTACACATGTGGGTTTGTTAGTTAATTGGCCCTCTGTAAATTGCCCCTGGTGATCGCTGGTCAGCGTGGACTCAATGGGCCGAAAGGCCTGTTTCCACACTGTATCTCTAAAATAACTAAACTAGCTTCAAACCACTAATAAAAATGTATTATAAAATATCATATCCACTCCAAAAACACTCACCTGGACTATCTTTCCCCTTTCTAGATACTTCTGAACATGGTAAATCAGACACTCGCACACCCAACACAGAATGCTGGAGTAACCCAACATCCATGGGGATGATGGATAGGTGATGTTTTGGGTGGGGACCCTTCTTCACTGATTGTAGGGTGAGAGGAATGTTGGAAGAGAGGATGGGCAGTTCAAAGCCTGGTAGGTAATGGGCTGATACAGGTGGCAGAAGGTGTGACACAAAAGGATTGTTTTTATTTCCACCTTCTACGTATCTAAAAGCATCCTCACCTATAACAACCTATTACCCGCCAGGCTTTCTCCTGCCCCATCTTTTTTACAGCCTCCTTCTCCTTCCTACAATCAGTCTGACCTCCGTCAGACTCTGAGGTTGAAGGTTCCCGACCCAAAACGCGTCTATCTATTCGGGCGGCACAGTGACGCAGCGGTAGAGTTGCTGCCATACAGTGCCAGAGACCCAGGTTCCATCCTAACTAGGAGTGCTGTCTGTACGGAGTTTGCACGTTCGCCCCGTGATTGCATGGGTTTTCTCAGGGTCCTCCCACACTCCAAAGACGTGCAGGTTTGGAGGTTAATTGGCTTTGGTAACAATTATAAATTGTTCCTGGATAGTGTTAGTGTGTGGTGATCGTTGGTCGGTGCGGACGGTGGGCCGAAGGGCCTGTTTCTGAGCTCTATCTCCAAACTAAACTAAACATTCCCTCCAGATGCTGCCTGACCCACCGAATTCCTCCAGCACTTTGTGTTTTGAAAACATTTGGGTCATGTGTAATGATCTAAATTTCTATTTCAAGCAAACATTCAAAAGACAGTAACTTGGAAATTAAGACTTTTACCTTCATCGACTTCTTCATTGACATCGTTTTCTATTTTGCCACAAACTGCTGAATAAAAAACAACTGACATTAGTCAAATCAAATTGGCACTTACAAAGTCAGAGTATTAAACACATGGAAACCTGAGGGTTAGAGCTACATGGACCAAACGTGGGCAGGTGGGACTAGTTTAGATGGGGCACCTTGGTTGATAAGGGCATGTTGGGCCGAAGGGCCTGTTTCCATGATCTATGACTCTGACTAAGTGTTTCATCCAAGCAGATTTTAAACAACTGAACATCCAAAATCATCTATTCTCAACATCAGTAACAAATAAAACTAGTTTATTCAATGTTAAACTTTGTTGTGAAAGAGACAATCAAATAAATGTTTCATAAAATTTGAAGAGATAACATGTGGCACAGTGGTGCAGCGGTAGAGTTGCTGCCTCACAGCAACAGAGACCCCGGGTTTGATCCCGACCACAGGTGCTGTCTGCGTGGAGTTTGGGCGTTCCCCCTATGGCCACGTGGGGTTTCCCAGGATGCTCCGGTTTCCTCCTACACTCCAAAGATGTGCAGGTTTGGAGGTTAATTGGCTTTGGTAACAATTATAAATTGTCCCTGGAGTATTGGATATTGTTAGTGTGTGGTGATTGTTGGTCGGTGCGGACTCGGTGGCCTGAAGGGCCTGTTTCTGAGCTCTATCTCCAAACTAAACTAAACATTCCCTCCAGATGCTGCCTGACCCACCGAGTTCCTCCAGCACTGTGGTTTGAAAACATTTGGGTCATGTGTAATGATCGAAATTTCTATATGAAGCAAACATTCAAAAGACAGTAACAATTGGAAATGAAGACTTTTACCTTCATCGACTCCTCCATTAACATCATTTTCTATTTTGCCACAATCTGCAGAATAAAAAAAAGCTTAATTAAACCTGACATTAGTCAAATCAAATTGGCACTTACAAAGTCAGAGTATTAAACACGGGCAGGAACATGGATAGGATAGGTTTAGAGGGATATGGGCCAATCACGGGCAGGTGGGACTAGTTTAGATGGGGCACCTTGGTTGACAAGGGCAAGTTGGGCCAAAGGGCCTGTTTCTGTGATCTATGACTCTAAGTGTTTCACCCAAGCAGATTTTAAACAACTGAACATCCAAACTCATCTATTCTCAACATCAGTAAAAAATAAAACTAGTTTATTCAACGTGAAACTTTGTTGTGAAAGAGACAATCAAATAAATGTTTTGAAAGTTTGAAGAGATAACATGTGGCACAGTGGTGCAGCGGTAGAGTTGCTGCCTCACAGCGCCAGAGATCCGGGTTCGATCCCGACCACGGGTGCTGTCTGTGTGGCGTTTGGATGATCCCCCCTGTGAACGTGCGGGTTTCCTCCTACATCTCAGACATAGAGGTTTAGTCATACAGTGTGGAAACAGGCCCTTTGTCCCACCTTGTGTAGTCCGACCAGCATGCCACATCTACACT
Organism: Rhinoraja longicauda; assembly: GCF_053455715.1. NCBI lineage: Eukaryota > Metazoa > Chordata > Chondrichthyes > Rajiformes > Arhynchobatidae > Rhinoraja > Rhinoraja longicauda. Next base: position 391,577 of record NC_135970.1, read on the forward strand.
AGACACACCTGCCTGCAATGACCCCATACCCCTCGAACCCTGTCCTTTCCAAATACCTGCCTAAATGCTTCTTAAACGTTGCAATAGTCCCTGCTTCAACTACCTCAGAGTGCAGCTCGTTCCATAAACCCACCACCGTTTGTGTGAGGAAGTTAATCCTCGAGTTCCTATTAAATCTTTCCCCCCTCACCTTAAACCTATGACCTCTGGTCCTCGATTCCCCTACTCTGGGCAAGAGACGCTGTGCGTCTACCCGATCTATTCCTCTCATGATCTTGTACACATGTGGGTTTGTTAGTTAATTGGCCCTCTGTAAATTGCCCCTGGTGATCGCTGGTCAGCGTGGACTCAATGGGCCGAAAGGCCTGTTTCCACACTGTATCTCTAAAATAACTAAACTAGCTTCAAACCACTAATAAAAATGTATTATAAAATATCATATCCACTCCAAAAACACTCACCTGGACTATCTTTCCCCTTTCTAGATACTTCTGAACATGGTAAATCAGACACTCGCACACCCAACACAGAATGCTGGAGTAACCCAACATCCATGGGGATGATGGATAGGTGATGTTTTGGGTGGGGACCCTTCTTCACTGATTGTAGGGTGAGAGGAATGTTGGAAGAGAGGATGGGCAGTTCAAAGCCTGGTAGGTAATGGGCTGATACAGGTGGCAGAAGGTGTGACACAAAAGGATTGTTTTTATTTCCACCTTCTACGTATCTAAAAGCATCCTCACCTATAACAACCTATTACCCGCCAGGCTTTCTCCTGCCCCATCTTTTTTACAGCCTCCTTCTCCTTCCTACAATCAGTCTGACCTCCGTCAGACTCTGAGGTTGAAGGTTCCCGACCCAAAACGCGTCTATCTATTCGGGCGGCACAGTGACGCAGCGGTAGAGTTGCTGCCATACAGTGCCAGAGACCCAGGTTCCATCCTAACTAGGAGTGCTGTCTGTACGGAGTTTGCACGTTCGCCCCGTGATTGCATGGGTTTTCTCAGGGTCCTCCCACACTCCAAAGACGTGCAGGTTTGGAGGTTAATTGGCTTTGGTAACAATTATAAATTGTTCCTGGATAGTGTTAGTGTGTGGTGATCGTTGGTCGGTGCGGACGGTGGGCCGAAGGGCCTGTTTCTGAGCTCTATCTCCAAACTAAACTAAACATTCCCTCCAGATGCTGCCTGACCCACCGAATTCCTCCAGCACTTTGTGTTTTGAAAACATTTGGGTCATGTGTAATGATCTAAATTTCTATTTCAAGCAAACATTCAAAAGACAGTAACTTGGAAATTAAGACTTTTACCTTCATCGACTTCTTCATTGACATCGTTTTCTATTTTGCCACAAACTGCTGAATAAAAAACAACTGACATTAGTCAAATCAAATTGGCACTTACAAAGTCAGAGTATTAAACACATGGAAACCTGAGGGTTAGAGCTACATGGACCAAACGTGGGCAGGTGGGACTAGTTTAGATGGGGCACCTTGGTTGATAAGGGCATGTTGGGCCGAAGGGCCTGTTTCCATGATCTATGACTCTGACTAAGTGTTTCATCCAAGCAGATTTTAAACAACTGAACATCCAAAATCATCTATTCTCAACATCAGTAACAAATAAAACTAGTTTATTCAATGTTAAACTTTGTTGTGAAAGAGACAATCAAATAAATGTTTCATAAAATTTGAAGAGATAACATGTGGCACAGTGGTGCAGCGGTAGAGTTGCTGCCTCACAGCAACAGAGACCCCGGGTTTGATCCCGACCACAGGTGCTGTCTGCGTGGAGTTTGGGCGTTCCCCCTATGGCCACGTGGGGTTTCCCAGGATGCTCCGGTTTCCTCCTACACTCCAAAGATGTGCAGGTTTGGAGGTTAATTGGCTTTGGTAACAATTATAAATTGTCCCTGGAGTATTGGATATTGTTAGTGTGTGGTGATTGTTGGTCGGTGCGGACTCGGTGGCCTGAAGGGCCTGTTTCTGAGCTCTATCTCCAAACTAAACTAAACATTCCCTCCAGATGCTGCCTGACCCACCGAGTTCCTCCAGCACTGTGGTTTGAAAACATTTGGGTCATGTGTAATGATCGAAATTTCTATATGAAGCAAACATTCAAAAGACAGTAACAATTGGAAATGAAGACTTTTACCTTCATCGACTCCTCCATTAACATCATTTTCTATTTTGCCACAATCTGCAGAATAAAAAAAAGCTTAATTAAACCTGACATTAGTCAAATCAAATTGGCACTTACAAAGTCAGAGTATTAAACACGGGCAGGAACATGGATAGGATAGGTTTAGAGGGATATGGGCCAATCACGGGCAGGTGGGACTAGTTTAGATGGGGCACCTTGGTTGACAAGGGCAAGTTGGGCCAAAGGGCCTGTTTCTGTGATCTATGACTCTAAGTGTTTCACCCAAGCAGATTTTAAACAACTGAACATCCAAACTCATCTATTCTCAACATCAGTAAAAAATAAAACTAGTTTATTCAACGTGAAACTTTGTTGTGAAAGAGACAATCAAATAAATGTTTTGAAAGTTTGAAGAGATAACATGTGGCACAGTGGTGCAGCGGTAGAGTTGCTGCCTCACAGCGCCAGAGATCCGGGTTCGATCCCGACCACGGGTGCTGTCTGTGTGGCGTTTGGATGATCCCCCCTGTGAACGTGCGGGTTTCCTCCTACATCTCAGACATAGAGGTTTAGTCATACAGTGTGGAAACAGGCCCTTTGTCCCACCTTGTGTAGTCCGACCAGCATGCCACATCTACACTAGACACACCTGCCTGCAATGACCCCATACCCCTCGAACCCTGTCCTTTCCAAATACCTGCCTAAATGCTTCTTAAACGTTGCAATAGTCCCTGCTTCAACTACCTCAGAGTGCAGCTCGTTCCATAAACCCACCACCGTTTGTGTGAGGAAGTTAACCCTCGAGTTCCTATTAAATCTTTCCCCCCTCACCTTAAACCTATGACCTCTGGTCCTCGATTCCCCTACTCTGGGCAAGAGACGCTGTGCGTCTACCCGATCTATTCCTCTCATGATCTTGTACACATGTGGGTTTGTTAGTTAATTGGCCCTCTGTAAATTGCCCCTGGTGATCGCTGGTCAGCGTGGACTCAATGGGCCGAAAGGCCTGTTTCCACACTGTATCTCTAAAATAACTAAACTAGCTTCAAACCACTAATAAAAATGTATTATAAAATATCATATCCACTCCAAAAACACTCACCTGGACTATCTTTCCCCTTTCTAGATACTTCTGAACATGGTAAATCAGACACTCGCACACCCAACACAGAATGCTGGAGTAACCCAACATCCATGGGGATGATGGATAGGTGATGTTTTGGGTGGGGACCCTTCTTCACTGATTGTAGGGTGAGAGGAATGTTGGAAGAGAGGATGGGCAGTTCAAAGCCTGGTAGGTAATGGGCTGATACAGGTGGCAGAAGGTGTGACACAAAAGGATTGTTTTTATTTCCACCTTCTACGTATCTAAAAGCATCCTCACCTATAACAACCTATTACCCGCCAGGCTTTCTCCTGCCCCATCTTTTTTACAGCCTCCTTCTCCTTCCTACAATCAGTCTGACCTCCGTCAGACTCTGAGGTTGAAGGTTCCCGACCCAAAACGCGTCTATCTATTCGGGCGGCACAGTGACGCAGCGGTAGAGTTGCTGCCATACAGTGCCAGAGACCCAGGTTCCATCCTAACTAGGAGTGCTGTCTGTACGGAGTTTGCACGTTCGCCCCGTGATTGCATGGGTTTTCTCAGGGTCCTCCCACACTCCAAAGACGTGCAGGTTTGGAGGTTAATTGGCTTTGGTAACAATTATAAATTGTTCCTGGATAGTGTTAGTGTGTGGTGATCGTTGGTCGGTGCGGACGGTGGGCCGAAGGGCCTGTTTCTGAGCTCTATCTCCAAACTAAACTAAACATTCCCTCCAGATGCTGCCTGACCCACCGAATTCCTCCAGCACTTTGTGTTTTGAAAACATTTGGGTCATGTGTAATGATCTAAATTTCTATTTCAAGCAAACATTCAAAAGACAGTAACTTGGAAATTAAGACTTTTACCTTCATCGACTTCTTCATTGACATCGTTTTCTATTTTGCCACAAACTGCTGAATAAAAAACAACTGACATTAGTCAAATCAAATTGGCACTTACAAAGTCAGAGTATTAAACACATGGAAACCTGAGGGTTAGAGCTACATGGACCAAACGTGGGCAGGTGGGACTAGTTTAGATGGGGCACCTTGGTTGATAAGGGCATGTTGGGCCGAAGGGCCTGTTTCCATGATCTATGACTCTGACTAAGTGTTTCATCCAAGCAGATTTTAAACAACTGAACATCCAAAATCATCTATTCTCAACATCAGTAACAAATAAAACTAGTTTATTCAATGTTAAACTTTGTTGTGAAAGAGACAATCAAATAAATGTTTCATAAAATTTGAAGAGATAACATGTGGCACAGTGGTGCAGCGGTAGAGTTGCTGCCTCACAGCAACAGAGACCCCGGGTTTGATCCCGACCACAGGTGCTGTCTGCGTGGAGTTTGGGCGTTCCCCCTATGGCCACGTGGGGTTTCCCAGGATGCTCCGGTTTCCTCCTACACTCCAAAGATGTGCAGGTTTGGAGGTTAATTGGCTTTGGTAACAATTATAAATTGTCCCTGGAGTATTGGATATTGTTAGTGTGTGGTGATTGTTGGTCGGTGCGGACTCGGTGGCCTGAAGGGCCTGTTTCTGAGCTCTATCTCCAAACTAAACTAAACATTCCCTCCAGATGCTGCCTGACCCACCGAGTTCCTCCAGCACTGTGGTTTGAAAACATTTGGGTCATGTGTAATGATCGAAATTTCTATATGAAGCAAACATTCAAAAGACAGTAACAATTGGAAATGAAGACTTTTACCTTCATCGACTCCTCCATTAACATCATTTTCTATTTTGCCACAATCTGCAGAATAAAAAAAAGCTTAATTAAACCTGACATTAGTCAAATCAAATTGGCACTTACAAAGTCAGAGTATTAAACACGGGCAGGAACATGGATAGGATAGGTTTAGAGGGATATGGGCCAATCACGGGCAGGTGGGACTAGTTTAGATGGGGCACCTTGGTTGACAAGGGCAAGTTGGGCCAAAGGGCCTGTTTCTGTGATCTATGACTCTAAGTGTTTCACCCAAGCAGATTTTAAACAACTGAACATCCAAACTCATCTATTCTCAACATCAGTAAAAAATAAAACTAGTTTATTCAACGTGAAACTTTGTTGTGAAAGAGACAATCAAATAAATGTTTTGAAAGTTTGAAGAGATAACATGTGGCACAGTGGTGCAGCGGTAGAGTTGCTGCCTCACAGCGCCAGAGATCCGGGTTCGATCCCGACCACGGGTGCTGTCTGTGTGGCGTTTGGATGATCCCCCCTGTGAACGTGCGGGTTTCCTCCTACATCTCAGACATAGAGGTTTAGTCATACAGTGTGGAAACAGGCCCTTTGTCCCACCTTGTGTAGTCCGACCAGCATGCCACATCTACACTAGACACACCTGCCTGCAATGACCCCATACCCCTCGAACCCTGTCCTTTCCAAATACCTGCCTAAATGCTTCTTAAACGTTGCAATAGTCCCTGCTTCAACTACCTCAGAGTGCAGCTCGTTCCATAAACCCACCACCGTTTGTGTGAGGAAGTTAACCCTCGAGTTCCTATTAAATCTTTCCCCCCTCACCTTAAACCTATGACCTCTGGTCCTCGATTCCCCTACTCTGGGCAAGAGACGCTGTGCGTCTACCCGATCTATTCCTCTCATGATCTTGTACACATGTGGGTTTGTTAGTTAATTGGCCCTCTGTAAATTGCCCCTGGTGTGTCGGGAGTGGATGAGAAAGTGGCATAACATAGAACTAGTGTGAATTGGTGATGAATTGTCAGCGTGGACTCGATCGGCCGAAGGGCCTGTTTCGACACTAACATCAGCATTGCAGTTCTAACTTTAATGAGATGTCATGCTGAACATAATACTATAGAGTAAGATTCACCTTCAAGGAGTAATTGGAAATCCTTCTCCTGAATGTCGCTGGTCTCCATATGAAGCACCTGACATTTGATGCAACTTCCGTGATCATTTATTTCTGCCACCAACGTTATGCTCGACTTAGATGAAAACAAGCCATCATCTGCGATCTCAGGAGGGGTTTGAAGCCCACCTTCGCAAATCATTCCATCTTGAAACCAAGTGACTTGGATTTGAGCAGGAACATAGGATGTCAAGGAGACACAGAGATTAACAGCCTGCTTCACTTTCAGTAGCCCTGGAGCCGGATCACTTGTGATAGGAGATAAGGTAGGAGACAAAACTGAAAAAAAAAAAATATAGTTTAGTTTATTTAGACATACAGTGACCCTTTGGCCCACTGAGTCCGCGCCGACCAGCGATCCATGTACACTAACACTATCCTACACACTGGTGACAATTTACAATTTTTACTGATGCTAAATAACCTTCAAACCTGCACATCTTTCGAGTGAGGGAGAAAACTGGAGCACCCTGGGAAACCCCACATGATCACAAGTAGAATGTACAAACTCTGTACAGACAGCACCCAAAGTCAGGATCAAACCCAGGTCTCTGGCGCTGTGAAGCAGCACCTCTACCGTTGCACCACTGTGGCCCCCTTTGGGGAAAGGAATTTCACTGTGTCTAGGTACAGCTGACAATAAAAGTGGAATATAATTCAGCATCTCTCACAGTTGGTGCGGTACAGAATCCAGCCATTTTGAAAATATTCTTCTTTTATTAATCATGAAATCAGCACAGTGGTGCCATGGGAAGAGCTGCCATGGGCAGAGCTGCTGGCTGCCTCATAGCGCCCGGGTCCCCAGTTCCATCCTGACCTTGGGTGCCATGGGCAGAGCTGCTGGCTGCCTCACAGCGCCCGGGTCCCCAGTTCCATCCTGACCTTGGCTGCCATGGGCAGAGCTGCCATGGGCAGAGCTGCTGGCTGCCTCACAGCGCCCGGGTCCCCGGTTCCATCCTGACCTTGGGTGCCGTCTAAAACATAGAAAACGCAGAAAATAGCTGCAGGAGGAGGCCATTTGGCCCCCTCGAGCCAGCACCGTCATTCATTGTGATCATGGCTGATCATCCACAATCAGTAACCCATGCCTGCCTTCTCCCCATATCCCTTGATTCCACTAGCCCCTAGAGCTCTATCTTAAGGGCCTGTCCCACTTAGGCAATTTTAAGGCGACTGCCGGCGACTAGGCTGTCACTGACAGTTCGCCGGGGTGTCGTGGGCATGATCGTGAGGAGTCTTCAAAGAATCGTAGTGGATCTCGGCGTGTCGCTGAGAAATCAACCGGTATGAAATTTCTCAGCGACAGCTGGCTTGTCGCCAGGTATTGTTGCTTATTGCGGGCACTATCACATGCTGTTCCCAGGTTTGCTAGGTTGTCGCAGATGCATTTAGAAGCATGTAATATTAAATTAAGTAAAGTCATTTGAAGATACCATAAAATACTTGTGTTTAACCAATTTGTTTACCGTCAGGACATTTGACAGGTAGATTGGAGGCAACAGATTGACGGTCAGGTAAGCGTGGGAATTTTCGCGATGTTTATGGCCATCAGCGATTACATTTAAAGTGGGCTCCCAACCCAGATATGCAACCCAGAAACCACATATGCATCTCCCATACATTTTCAAAGAATGCCCACACTCCGCACAAAAATCCATTTAACCACTTTTTAAATTAAATTTCTTAATACTGCTATTAGTAAACTGGAAGTCAATCCAGTTTATGCCTTGTTGCCGTGAAGCTTGGTTTTCAAGTAACCCGGGCAAGATGTTATATTTCAAAACTCTCGAGTAATTACTGACTTGTCAGTGATTTCAGCGAAAATTAGGACGCCGGAGAAGCATTGATAAGCGTGGGAATTTCGCGATATTTCCGAAGACGGTGTAATCTCCACCTGACTCGGCATTGTCGTGGTCATTGCGTAGGGTAAAAGAAAATTTTGGCGATCTGTTACGACTTTGACAGTCGCTGGCAGTTGCCTAAAAAATCGCCGAAGTGGGACAGGCCCTAACTCTCTTTTAAATTCATCCAGTGATTTGGCCTCCACTGCCCTCTGTGGCAGAGAATTCCACACATTCACAACTCTCTGGGTGAAAATGTTTCTTCTCACCTCAGTTTTAAATGGCATCCCCTTTATTCTTAGACTGTGCCCCCTGGTTCTGGACTCCCCCAACATTGGGAACATTTTTCCTGCATCTAGCTTGTCTGGTCCTTTTATAATTTTATATGTCTCTATAAGATCCCCTCTCATCCTTCTAAACTCCAGTGAATACAAGCCCAGTCTTTTCAATCTTTCCTCATATGACAGTCCCACCATCCCAGGGATTAACCTCGTGAACCTACGCTGCACTGCCTCAATAGCAAGGACATCCATCCTCAAATTAGGAGACCAAAACTGCACACAATACTCCAGATGTGGTCTCGCGAGGGCCCTAAACAACTGCAGAAGGACCTCTTTACTCCTATACTCAAATCCTCTCATTGTGAAGGCCAACATGCCATTAGCTTTCTTCACTGCCTGCTGTACCTGCACGCTTACTTTCAGTGACTGGTGTACAAGGACACCCAGGTCTCGCTGCACTTCCCCTTTACCTAATCTGACATCATTGAGATAATAATCTGCCTCCTTGTTTTTGCCGCCAAAGTGGATAACCTCACATTTATCTACATTTTACTGCATCTGCCATGCATCAGCCCACTCACTCAACCTGTCCAGGTCACCCTGCAACCTCCTAACATCCTCTTCGCAGTTCACACTGCCACCCAGCTTTGTGTCATCTGCAAACTTGCTAGTGTTACTTCTAATTCCATCATCCAAATTATTAATATATATTGTAAATAGTTGCGGCCCCAGCACCGAGCTTTGCGGCACTCCACTCGCCACTGCCTGCCAATCTGAAAAAGACCCGTTTATTCCTACTCTTTGCTTCCTGTCTGCCAACCAATTATCTATCCATGTCAATACCCTACCCCCAATACCATGTGTGCTAATTTTACTCACCAATCTCCTGTGTGGCACCTTATCAAAGGCTTTCTGAAAATCCAGATACACTATATCCACTGGCTCTCCTTCATCCATTTTACTTGTCACATCCTCAAAAAATAGTCAAGCAGGATTTCCCCTCCATAAATCCATGCTGACTTGGACTTATCCTTTTACTGCTATCCAAATGCGCTGTTATTACTTCTTTAATAATTGACTCCAGCATCTTCCCCACCACCGATGTCAGGCTAATTGGTCTATAATTCCCCATTTCCTCTCTCATTCCTTTCTTGAAAGGTGGGATAACATTAGCTACCCTCCAATCCCCAGGAACTGATCCTGAATCTATAGAACATTGGAAAATGATCACCAATGCGTCCACGATTTCTAGAGCCACCTCCTTGAGTACCCTGGGATGCAGACCATCAGGCCCTGGGGATTTATCAGCCTTCACTCCCATCAGTCTATTGCTCATACTATTTCTCGCCTAATGCAAATTTCTTTCAGTTCCCGTTTCCCGAGATCCTCTGTCCTCTGTCTGTGTGGAGTTTACATGTTCTCCCTGTGACCGCGTGGGTTTCCTCTGGGTGCTCTGGTTTCCTCCCACATTCCAAAGTCGTGCGGGTTTGTAGGTTAATTGGCCCTCCGTAAATTGTCCCTAGTGTGTAGGGAGTGGATGAGAAAGTGGGATAACATAGAACTAGTGTGAACGGGTGATCGATGGTCAGCTTGGACTCTGTGGCCCGAAGGGCTGATTTTAACGCTGTCTCAACCAATGTAGAAATGTAGTGCAACACATACATATAAAATGGAAACTCACAAACCGAGGGGAGACAGACCCTGAGGGAGACTGCGTGAAACATACCTGGAAGGTTTAAAGACACTTGTTTTGTTATTGGATTATGTAACTCTGAATGCTTCACTTGAAAGGAATACATTTCACCAAAATGTAGAGCAGTTGGCTTAATACGCAAGTGGGACTCCATCTGAAAACACCCATTCTCATCCTCCACCGTTCCTGCATCTTCGACTCCAGTGGATATTGCTTTCCCTTTACAGAGCCAGCTTGTTCTGATTTCTTTTGGATTAAAGTTATCAACTTTGCAGACGAGAAGATGTTCTGAACCGTACGCAGCCACCGGTGGCTCATACTTAATGTCGTTGATGTATGGAATTCCTGTTGACATTCAAGAAAGAAGAGCCATTTACAAAAGTGAATAACATAGCTATGGGTGGCGCAGTGGTAGAGCTGCTGCCTTACAAATGCTGTCTGTACAGAGTTTGGACATTTTCCCTCTGACTGCGTGAGTTTTTCCGGGGTGCTCCGGTTTCTTCCCACGCTCCAATGACTTACAGGTTAGTCGGGTAATTGGGTGCAGTAAAATTGTAAATTGTCCCCAGTGTGTGATTTAAACCAGCATCTGCAGTTCCTTCCTAAGCATTTTGATAAACCTCTTCTGCACCTTTTCCACATCCTTCTTATAGACAATAAACAATAGGTGCAGGAGTAGGCCATTCGGCCCTTAGAGCCAGCACCACCATTCAATGTGATCATGGCTGATCATCACAATCAGTACCCCGTTCCTGCCCTCTCCCCATACCCCCTGACTCCGCTATCATTAAGAGCTCTATCCAGCTCTCTCTCGAAAGCATCCAGAGAATTGGCCTTCTGAGGCAGAGAATTCCACAGATTTACAACTCTCTGAGTGAAAAAGATTTCCCTCATCTCCGTTCTAAATGGCCGACCCCTTATTCTTAAACTGTGGCCCCTGGTTCTGGACTCCCCCAACATTGGGAACATGTTTCTTGCCTCTAACGTGTCCAATCCCTTACTAATCTTATATGTTTCAATAAGATCCCCTCTCATCCTTCTAAATGCCAGTGTATACAAGCTGGCGTCCTGGTGCCATCGCAACAACCTGGAACTCAATGCTCTCAAGACAGTGGAACTAATTGTAGACTTTCAAAGAGATCCCTCTCCCCTCCCCCCACTCACCATCAACAATACCATAGTCACATCTGTGGAGTCATTTACGTTCCTTGGAACCATCATCTCCAGGGACCTTAAATGGGGGGCCACCATCGACTCCACAGTCAAAAAGGCCCAACAGAGGATGTACTTCCTGCGGCAACTGAAGAAACACAATCTGCCACAGGCAATGATGGTCCAATTCTATACTGCTATCATTGAGTCCGTCCTCACCTTCTCCATCATGGTCTGGTTTGGCTCAGCCACCAAGCACGACATCCGGAGGCTGCAACGGATCGTTCGCACAGCTGAGAAGGTTGTTGGCTGCAACCTTCCCCCCATTGACGAACTGTACACTGCAAGGGCCAGGAAGCGAGCGGGCAAGATCATCTCTGACCCCTCTCACCCTGGCCACAAACTCTTCGAAGCTCTTCCCTCTGGAAGGCGACTCCGGACTGTCAAAGCAGCCACAGCCAGACATAAAAACAGCTTTTTTTCCACAAGTGATAGTTCTACTCAATAACCAAAGTCTGTAATCTCTTTTTTGCTCTGGTTTATTTTCACCCACATGTTTAGACCGTAATGTTGTATCCTTATTGTTTTGATGTGTTTATGCTTTATTCTTAATTGTTAACTGTATGTTTGTGTTGTCATTTGTGAGTGGGGCACCAAGGCACATTCCTTGTATATGCATACTTGGCCAATAAACTTATTAATTCATTCATACAAGCCTAGTCGCTCCAGTCTTTCAACATACGACAGTCCCCCCATTCCGGGAATTAACCTAGTAAACCTACGCTGCACTCCCTCAATAGCAAGAATATCCTTCCTCAAATTTGGTGACCAAAACTGCACACAGTACACCTGGTACAGTGTTATGGTACGATGTGGCTGCAGATTTTGCAGTAACAGTGCTCACCTTTTAATTTTAAAGTGTAACTGGAAGTTTTGGGGTTGCTTGAAGTTTCAGAATGAAAGACTTCCATCTTAAATACTCTCCCATGGTCATCAGCAGTTGGTCTGAATTTCCACTTAGATGAACATGAATACCAACCATTCTCTGTGTCCAGTTCACTTTTTCCCAGAGTAATTCCTGCCTTTAAAGCATCTTGAATTTTATCAAATCCTTTGAACCAGCATATGTGATTTCCTTCAGGATAGAATCCGTAAGCTTTGCAGGAGAGTGTTACTTCCTTTCCCGTTTCGGGGCAAGGTGGATCGACCTCAATTGCTGTAAGCTCTGGCAATGAAACTGGAGAAAAGGGAAAGAAAAGCTAATGTAAATTGGTGTAATTTAAAGAACAGTACAATTCAGAGAAAAATTAACACAAAATTGAGAAAGCAAGGGATCAAACATTGAAATTTCTGAGGAACTATCTTCCTCTTTTTATATCTGTTTTGGACTACAAAACGCATGTAGACAAGGCAGTCAAAAAGGCTTTTGGTCCATCGGCCTTCATCAGTCAGAGTATTGAGTATGGAAGTTGGGAGGTCATGTTGCAGTTGTGTAGGACGTTGGTGAGACCCTATTTAGCATATTGTGTTCAGTTCTGGGTGCCATGTTACAGGAAAGATATTGTCAAGCTTGAAAGGGTTCAGAGAAGATTTACGAGGATGTTGCCAGGACTAGAGGGTCTGAGTTTTCGGGAGAGGTTGAGTAGGTTGGGACTCTATTCCTTGGAGTGCAGATGCTGGGCCCGTTACTGTTCGTCATCTATATCAATGATTTGGAGGAGAACACACAGCAAGATTAGCAAGTTTGCAGATGATACAAAAGTGGTTGGTTTTGCAGATACTGAAATTGGTTGTGAAAAATTGTAGCAGGTTCTTGATCGATTGGCCTGGTGGGCTCAGGAATGGTTGATGGAATTTAATATAGAGAAATGTGAGTTGTTGCATTTTGGGAAGTCTAACAAGGGCAGGATCTACACAGTGAATGGTAAGGCTCTGGGGAATGTTTTAGAGCAGAGAGATCTAGGAGTGCAGGTGCATGGTTCTTTGAAGGTGGAGTTGCAGGTGGATTGAGTGGTCAAAAAGGCTTTTGGCACATTGGCCTTCATTAGTCAGAGTATTGAATATAGAAGTTGGAAGTTGGGAGAACTCGCAATTGTATACAAGTTGGTGAGGCTGCATTTAGAGTATTACTAGACCAAGTTGGGCCCAAATCTCTCCTGCGTTGGTGCAGCACCCTCTCCTCCCCCCCTCCCTCATCCCATCCGTCCCTCCTCTTCTCCCCTTCCCTCCACTCCATCTCCCTCAACCCCCCTTATTCTCCCTCCTCCCCCCCTCCCCCCTAACTCCTTAGGAGATAGATTTAATCTTTAAAATGTGAATAACTTTTAAAATATAACACTGATTTCAATAAAACTTCTTCCATTAGCACCAAAGGGATGACGGTGAGTAAGGTGGGCCTAAAATTGTCGCGCTATCGTGTACCGTTTTGGCTGTAGTTCAGGAACAAACAAACAAACAAACGAGAGTTTTAGTATATGGATGTTCACTTCTGGGCACCATGTTATCGGAAAGATGTTGTCAAGTTGGAAAGGGTACAGAGAAGAATTACGAGGATATTGCTACAACTAGAGAGTGTGAGCTATAGGGAGACATTGAGTAGGCTAGGAATCTATTCCATGGAGTGCAGGAGGATGAGGGGTGATCATATAGAGGTGTATAAAATCATGATAGGAATAGATCGGGTAGATGCACAGAGTCTCTTGCCCAGAGTGGGGGAATAGAGGACCAGAGGACATAGGTTTAACGTGAAGGGGAAACGATTTAATAGGAATCTGAGGGGTAAATTTTTCATACAGAGGGTGATGGGTGTACGGAACAAGGTGCCTGAGGAGGGACCAGTTATTCACATTTGAGCCAGGTACTAATGCAACATTTAAGAAACATTTGGACAGGTACATGGATGGGCCAAACGCGGGCAGGTGTGACTAGTGTAGATGGGACATGTTGGCCGGTGTGGGCACGTTGGGCCGAAGGGCCTGTTTCCATACTGTTTCACCCTCTGACTCTATCTTTTGGAACGGTTTTTCAAGAGAGTGATTAATTGTCATATGTACCAAAATGGAACAATGAAAGACTTACTTGCAGTAGCATAACAGGTCCGTAAACATAAACATAACAGGTCCGTAAACATAAACATAACAGGTCCGTAAACATAAACATAACAGGTCCGTAAACATAAACATAACAGGTCCGTAAACATAAACATAACAGGTCCGTAAACATAAACATAACAGGTCCGTAAACATAAACATAACAGGTCCGTAAACATAAACATAACAGGTCCGTAAACATAAACATAACAGGTCCGTAAACCCAGTACTCAATAAATAACATAATAAATAAAACAAAAACATCAATATTCACAATATTTGAGATTTCACTCTGAATACCATGGGGTGTTTCAAAGTGCGCACACACACACACAAACACATAGCCACATACACAAACACACGTAACCACACACCCAGCCACACACACACAAACACACATATAGCCACACACACATAGCCACACACACAAACACACACAGCCACATACACACAAACACATTGCCACACACAAACACACACAGCCACACACACATATAGCCACACACACACAGCCACACACACAAACACATAGCCACACACACAAACACACATAACCACACACACACAGCCACACACACACAAACACACATATAGCCACACACACACACATAGCCACAAACACATGCATAGCCACACACACAAAGCCACACACACATCCACATACAGAAACACACACATAGCCACATACACACACACAGCCACACAACAGCCACACACACAAACACACATATTGAATTAACATTTTGTTCAAGATGGCCGCGCCGTTGTGTTTGGCTGCCTGCCACTGTATGTTTCTTTTTTTTCCTAGTCAGATGTGCAGCACTTTGGTCAACGTGGGTTGTTTTTAAATGTGCTATACAAATAAATTGACTTGACTTGACTTGACATATAGCCGCACACACAAACACACATAACCACACACACACAGCCACACCCAACATAGCCACACACACACACACACAATAGACAATAGGTGCAGGAGTAGGCCATTCAGCCCTTCGAGCCAGCACCGCCATTCACCGTGATCATGGCTGATCATCCAAAATCAGTATCCCGTTCCTGCCTTCTCCCCATATCCCTTGACTCCGCTATCATTAAGAGCTCTATCTAACTCTCTCTTGAAAGCATCCAGGGAATTGGCCTCCACTGCCTTCTGAGGCAGAGAATTCCACAGCTTCACAACTGTCTGAGTGAAAAAATATTTCCTCAACTCCGTTCTAAATGGCCTACCCCTTATTCTTAAACTGTGGCCCCTGGTTCGGGACTCCCCCAACATCAAGAACATGTTTCCTGCCTCTAGCGTGTCCAATCCCTTAATAATCTTATATGTTTCAATAAGATCCCCTCTCATCCTAAATTCCAGAGTAAACAAGCCCAGTCGCTCCAGTCTTTCAACATACGACAATCCCACCATTCCAGGAATTAACCTTATGAACCACTCCCTCAATAGTAAGAATGTCCTTCCTCAAATTTGGAGACCAAAACTGCACACAATACTCCAGGTGTGATCTCACTAGGGCCCTGTACAACTGCAGAAGGACCTCTTTGCTCCTATACTCACTCCACTTGTCATAAAGGCCAACATGCCATTGGATTTCTTCACTGCCTGCTTGTACCTGCATGCTTACTTTCAGTGACTGATGAACTAGGACTCCAGATCTCGTTGTACTTCCCCTTTTCCTAACTTGACACCATTCAGATAATAATCTGCCTTCCTGTTCTTACCACCAAAGTGGATAACCTCACATTTATCCACATTAAACTGCATCTGCCATGCATCCGCCCACTCACACAACCTGTCCAAGTCACCCTGCATCCTCATAGCATCCTCCTCACACTTCACACTGCCAACCAGCTTTGTGTCATCAGCAAATTTGCTAATGTTACTTTTAATCCCTTCATCTAAGTAATTAATTTATATTGTAAATAGCTGTGGTCCCAGCATCGAGCCTTGCAGTACCCCACTGGTCACTGCCTGCCATTCTGAAAGGGACCCATTTATCCCTACTCTTTGTTTCCTGTCTGCCAACCAATTTTCTATCCAAGTCAGTACCCTACCCCCAATACCATGTGCTCTAATTTTGCCCACTAATCTCCCATGTGGGACCTTATCGAAGTATTTCTGAAAGTCCAGGTACACTACCTGGGCGGCACGGTAGCGCAGCGGTAGAGTTGCTGCTTTACAGCGAATGCAGCGCCGGAGACACAGGTTCGATCCTGACTACGGGTGCTGCACTGTAAGGAGTTTGTACGTTCTCCCCGTGACCTGCGTGGGTTTTCTCCGAGATCTTCGGTTTCCTCCCACACTCCAAAGACGTACAGGTATGTAGGTTAATTGGCTGGGTAAATGTAAAAATTGTCCCTAGTGGGTGTAGGATAGTGTTAATGTACGGGGATCACTGGGCGGCACGGACTTGGAGGGCCGAAAAGGCCTGTTTCCGGCTGTAGATATATGATATGATATGATATGATATGATACATCCACTGGCTCTCTCTTGTCCATTTTCCAAGTTACATCCTCAAAAAATTCCAGATTAGTCAAGCATGATTTCCCCTTCGTAAATCCATGCTGACTCGGAACGATGGCCACATGCTGACTCGGAACACACATAGCCACACACACACACATAGCCGCACACACACACACACAGCCACACACACACACATGGCCACACACACATACCCACGCACACTCACATATAGCCACACATACCCACGCACACTCACACATAGCCACTCACACATACCCACGCACACACACAAACATAGCCACACACACACACACATAGCCACACACACATACCCACGCACTCACACATAGCCACTCACACATACCCACGCACACACACAAACATAGCCACACACACACACACACACACATAGACACACACACACACATAGCCACATGCACACACATATAGCCACACACACACATAGCCACATACACACACATATAGCCACACACACATGGCCACACACACACACAGCCACACAAACACATAGCCCCCCACACACACATAGCCTCACACACACATCGCCACAAACAGCCACACACACACATAGCCACACACACACGGCCACACACACACAGCCAAACACACACACATAGCCACACACACACATAGCCACGCACACACATAGCCACACACACACATAGCCACACACACACATAGCCACACACACATACAGATTAATGAGTCTGAAGAAGACTTCCGACCCAAAAGTCCCCATTCCCTCCACAGATGCTGTGTGACCCGCTGGGTTACTCCAGCACGTTGTGTTATACTTTTCAAAGACTGTGGATAAAAATAATACAGTAGATAAATGTAGTGGTTTTCTCTGGAACGGCGGAGATTCTGGGAGACCTGATAGAGCTTCATAAAATCAGGACAGGCATAGACAGGGTAGACAGTCAGATCCTCTGCCTGAATAAAAAGGATGGAAAAATCCAATACTAGAGGCCATAGTTTTAAGGTGAGAGGGGCAAATTTTAAAGAGGATGTGTGGGACAATTTTTTTTATATAAAAGGGGGTGAGTGTCTGGAACGTGTTACTGGGGATGGTGGTTGAGGCAGAAAGCATAGTGGCATTTAATAGACTTTTGGATAGGCACGTGGAGGGAGGTGGAATATGTGCAGACAGATGAGTGTTGGTCAGACATTGTGGGCCGAGCGGTTGGACCGTACTATTCTGCGTTCTATATGATTAGATAATTCATACGTTAGGAGCGCAATTAGGCCATTCGGCCCACCTAGTCTACTTTGCCATTCAATCATGGCTGATCTATCTTTTCCTCTCAACCCCATTCTCCTGCCTTCTCCCCATAACCCCTGACACCTGCACTCATCAAGAATCTGCCAATCTCCACCTTAAAAATATCCATTGACTTCACCACCGTCTGTGGCAATGAATTCCACAGATTCATCACCCTCTGACTAAAGAAATTCCTCCTCTAAAGGTACGTGCTTTTATTCTCGATTTTCCCACTAGTGCAAACATCCTCTCCACTTTCACTCTATCCATAATGAATTACCAACTGAAGACTTTGCAGATGACGGCAGCCTTGGCTTAATCTTTGTTACGTACCCATTTCACCAGCGACCCAGTCAGTGTGTAGCGGCTGAGTCAGGCTCGGATGGGTCACCTGGCATGTGTATTTCACTGTTGCCTCAGTCCAGGTGGGGACTATCTCCACATCACTCGTCACATGATAGAGGCCATCCTGACCAATTACTGGCTCAGCAACGTTGCAATCCTGCACTGTCTCTTCACCATCTTTCAGCCATTTCACTGAGATTTCTCTGGGGTAAAAGGCATGTATTTGACAGCTTATCCTCAGGGGTACACCAGCAATTGTCTTCTCTGCATTCCACTTTATTGAGTCCAGTTTTGGAATGGCTGAAATAAAAAACAAGACTTCAGACACAAGCCAAGATAGAAGGGCCCCGACCCAAAACGTCGGGTCGGTGGAGAAAATCCTTTTCTCCAGAGATGGGGTCTGACCTGCTGACTTACTCCAGCACATTGTGTCTATCTTTGGTATAAACCAGCACCTGCAGTTCCTTGTTTATACATTCAAACACAAGCAGATTCGCAAAACTAAGGATTAGATGTTTGTCCTTTCCATGATCAAAGGCCAGAAACGCAGTCACCCATGTTTTTGAAAACTATGGAAAAAGACACATATCATTTAAAAAATATATTTATTTCATTAACCCCAATATAATCTTATCCTATTATTGATTTAGTTTAGTTTTTTTTTTTAAACACTCAAAATCATTCCCCTTGTAAAAGTATTACTGCCTTCGTTTAGAAAGCAGAGAAATATAAGATAAGACATAGGAGCAGAATTAGCCATTCAGCCGATCGACTCAACTCCGCCATTCAATCATGGTAGATCTATTTTTTCCTCTCAACCCCATTCTCCTGCCCTCCCCACAACCTTTGACACTCTGACTAATCAAGAACCTATAAATCTCTGCTTTGAAAAATCCAATGAACTGGCTTCCATAGCTGTCTGTAGCAATGAATTCCACAGTCACCGACCTCTGACTAACAAAGTTCCTCCTCATCTCCATTCTAAAGGTACATCCTTTTACTCTGAGGCTGTGCCCTCTGGTCCTAGACTCTCGCATTAGTGGAAACATCTTTTCTACATCCTCTCTATCCAGGCCTTTCATTATTCAGTAGGTTTCAATTAGATCCCCCTCTCGTCCTAAACTCCAGTGAGTTCAGACCCAGAGCCTTCAAACGCTCTGTGTACATTAATGGTAGTGGTACGATATTTAAGACACTTCATTCCAAATAAAGTAAGCACTCTGCATCCTCTGTCTACACAAGGCTTAGATGGAAGTAATATATACCTGCAATCATTAAGCTAATTTCTGTCTCCTGGTCAATGTTGGTGCTGCTGTGATGTACTTTACAGATGTAAAGCGAGTCTTGGTCTTGCTGTATATCAGGCACTATCACGAGTTCACTCGTGATGCTGTAGGATTTATCATCATGTTCCATCTCACTGATGTAATGCTTATATGTAGATATCTCCCAGTCACCACCGTGAATAATTGTCCTGTTGTCCTCCTCCATTCGAACTATTTCTTCTGCATTCCTGTTCTTTCTCTTTCGGTGCCACGCGATCCGTAAAGGTCTCGGTTTAAACCCAGTGATTGAACAGATCAAAGACATAGATTCATTGTGAATGCTGCAAGAGGGTTTGAAGATGTTTAAAACCTTGGGTGGCACTTTGAGAAAAGAAAACAAACAAATCAACTAGCTGAAATTCAAAAAAGCAAAAAAGTATTACATTACTGTGTGCATTATCTGTGACTTTGAGTCGACTGATGAGAGAACCTCCTAAAAGAGTCAAGAAGTCTTTTTAAGAAAGGAGGGAGAGAGAAAACGGGAAATTATAGACCAGTTACTCTGACATCAGTGGTGGGGAAGATGCTGGAGTCAATTATAAAAGACGAAATTGCGGAGCATTTGGATAGTAGTAACAGGATCGTTCCGAGTCAGCATGGATTTACGAAGGGGAAATCATGCTTGACTAATATTCTGGAATTCTTTGAGGATGTAACCAGGAAAATTGACAGGGGAGAGCCGGTGGATGTGGTGTACCTTGACTTTCAGAAAGCCTTTGACAAGGTTCCACATAGGAGATTAGTGGGCAAAATTAGAGCACATGGTATTGGAGGTAGGGTACTGACATGGATAGAAAATTGGTTGACAGACAGAAAGCAAAGAGTGGGGATAAATGGGTCCCTTTCAGAATGGCAGGCAGTAACTAGTGGGGTACCGCAAGGCTCGGTGCTGGGACCGCAGCTATTTACAATATACATTAATGACTTGGATGAAGGGATTAAAAGTACCATTAGCAAATTTGCAGATGATACAAAGCTGGGTGGTAGTGTGAACTGTGAGGAAGATGCTATGAGGTTGCAGGGTGACTTGGACAGGTTGTGTGAGTGGGCAGATGCAATTTAATGTGAATAAGTGTGAGGTTATCCACTGTGGTGGTAAGAATAGGAAGGCAGAGTATTATCTGAATGGTGTCAAGTTAGGAACAGGGGACGTACTACGAGATCTGGGTGTCCTAGTGCATCAGTCACTGAAAGGAAGCATGCAGGTACAGCAGGCAGTGAAGAAAGCCAATGGAATGTTGGCCTTCATAACAAGAGGAGTTGAGTATAGGAGCAAAGAGGTCCTTCTGCAGTTGTACAGGGCCCTGGTAAGACCGCACCTGGAGTACTGTGTGCAGTTTTGGTCTCCAAATTTGAGGAAGGATATTCTTGCTATTGAGGGCTAGGTTTACTATGTTAATTCCCAGAACGGCGGGACTATCATATGTTGAAAGACTGGAGCGACTAGGCTTGTATACACTGGAATTTAGAAGGATGAGAGGAGGTCTTATCGAAACGTATAAGATTATTAAGGGGTTGGACACGTTAGAGGCAGGAAACATGTTCCCAATGTTGGGGGAGTCCAGAACAAGGGGCCACAGTTTAAGAATAAGGGGTAGGCCATTTAGAACGGAGATGAGGAAAAACCTTTTCAGTCAGAGAGTGGTGAATCGGTGGAATTCCCTGCCTCAGAAGGCAGTGGAGGCCAATTCTCTGATTGCATTCAAGAGAGAGCTAGATAAAGCTCTTAAGGATAGCGGAGTCAGGGGTATGGGGAGAAGGCAGGAACGGGGTACTGTGAGAATGATCAGCCATGATCACATTGAATGGCGGTGCTGGCTCGAAGGGCCGAATGGCCTCCTCCTGCACCTATTGTCTATTGTCTATAAGTCATGATGCAGCTCTGCAGACTTTGGTTAAGCTGCAGTTGGAGTATTGCGTGCAGTTCTGGTTGCCCCTTTACAAATATATTACCATTATGGGCCTTTTGGAAGGGTGGGCTGAAAGATGGCAGATGGAGTTTAATGCTGATAAGTGTGAGGTGCTGCATTTTGGTAGGACAAATCAAAATAGGACGTACAGGGTAAATGGTAGGGAATTGAGGAATGCAGTGGAACAGAAGGATCCGGGAATAACTGTGCATTGTTCCCTGAAGGTGGAATCTCATGTGGATAGGGTGGTGAAGAAGGCGTTTGGTATGCTTGCCTTTATAAATCAGAGCATCGAGTATAGAAGTTGGGATGTAATGTTGAAATTGTACAGGGCATTGGTGAGGCCGAATCTGGAGTATGGTGTGCAGTTCTGGTCGCCAAATTATAGGAAGGATGTCGACAAAATGGAGAGGGTACAGAGGAGATTTACTAGAATGTTGCCTGGGTTTCAGCACTTAGGCTACAGAGAGAGGTTGAACAGGTTGGGTCTTTATTCTTTGGAGCGTAGAAGGTTGAGGGGGGACTTGATAGAGGTTTTTAAAATTTTGAGAGGGACGGACAGAGTTGACGTGGGTAGGCTTTTCCCTTTGAGAGTGGGGAAGATTCCAACAAGGGGACATAGCTTCAGAATTGAGGGACAAAGGTTTAGGGGTAACATGAGGGGGAACTTCTTTACTCAGAGGGTTGTGGCTGTATGGAATGGACTTCCGGTGGAAGTGGTGGAGGCTGGCTCGATTTTATTATTTAAGAGTAAATTGGATAGGTATATGGATAGGAGGGGATTGGAGGGTTATGGTCTGAGTGCAGGTAGATGAGACTAGGTCAGGGAGAATGGTCGGCGTGGACTGGTAGGGCCGGACAGGCCTGTTTCCATGCTGTAGTTGTTATATGTTATATATATGTTATATGTTATATTAATGTATTAGTTGTTATCAGGCAACTGAACCATCCTATTACCAACCAGAGAATGGTCCTGATTTAGTTTAGTTTAGAGGTACAGCGCGGAAACAGGGCCTTCGGCCCATCGAGACATACATGATGAAAGTAGACAGAATAATTTCCCCAGGGTAGAAATGTCAAAGACTGGAGGGCATAGCTGTAAGTTGAGAGTGCCAAAGTTTCAAGGAGATATGTGGGGCAAGTTTTATTTTTAAACACAGATGGGTGCCTGGAGCACGCTGCCAGGGGTGGTGGTGGAGGCAGATACAATAGTTGTGTTTAAGAAGCTTTCAGATCGGCACATGAGTATGCAAGGAATGGAGGGATATGGATTGAGTGCAAGCAACAGAGATTAGTTTATCTCTGCATCATGTTCAGCACGGACATTGTGGGCCAAAGGGCCTGTTCCTGTGCTGTTCCATGCTCTAATTGCATTAAACATATCAGTGTTACAAATTATAGATATTAATAAGAACGCATAATAACGCATTTAGAGTATTGTGCTCAGTTTTGGATACCATGTTACAAGAAAGATGTTGTCAAGCTGGAAAGGGTGCAGAGAAAATTTACATGGATGTTGCCAGGACTTGAGGGTCTGAGCTATAGGAAGAGGTTGAGCAGGCTACGACTCTTCCTTGGAGCGCAGGAGGGTGAGGGGTGATCAAATAGAGGTGTAGAAGATAATCAGAGGAATAGATCGGGTAGATGCACAGAGTGTTTTGCCCAGAGCAGGTGAATCGAGGACCAGAGGACATAGGTTTAAGGTGAAGGGGAAACGATTTAATAGGAATCTGAAGCGTAACCTTTTCATGCAAAGGGTGGTGTGTGTATGGAACGAGCTGCCAGAGGAGGTAGTTGAGGCAGGTACTATCACAATATTTAAGAGATATTTAGGCAGGTACATGGATAGGACAGGTTTAGAGGGATATGGACCAAACGCAGGCAGGTGGGACTAAGTGTCCCGACTGACTGACATGCTGGTCGGCGTGGGCAAGTTGGGCTGAAGGGCCTGTTTCTACACTGTATCACTCTATGACTGAAGACATTCATAATGAAATCACTATAGACATTAATGATTAAAGAAAACGTTTGTACTATACCTCCTTTAACATTCAGTATCAAAGTCTTTGATATCGGCCGTTTCAGTGATTTATGTTGAACTTCAATGGTTAATTCAGCCCCTTCATCCTTGTCAACATCTGGATATATTTCGACTTTGATCATCGCACTGGAAATCCCATCTATATTAGTGTTATATTCGGGATCCAATGGTGTAAAAGATGCATCGACCCAATTTGAATTCATAAGAATCCTCATTTCATTATGACCCTCTCCGTTGATTATTCCATTTCTGTTTTCAGTAGATTTTCTGCTGTCCGAATGTAAAATTGTTGTTCTCTCCTGATCCCCCTTCCTCTTTAGGTATAAGTTAATTATAATTCCACGAGGCCGGAATGGACTAACCCTCCACGTGACCATTTCTTTTTCAAGATGTTTCATGGTTTGATGTCCATCGTTTCCAGTGATCTCTGGAGGAGCTAGTCAAAACAAAGCAGGTAATTAAAACTTGCCAATCGAAATGTTCTTCGTGAAGATACAAGGGTCTGAAGAAGGGTCTCGACCCAAATCGTCGCCTATTCCTTTTCTCCAGAGATGCTGCCTGACCCGCTGAGCATTTTGTGTCTATCTTCAGTGTAAACCAGCACCTGCAGTTCCTTCCTACTCTAAATATTCTTTCTTGTACATTCATTTTAATTGTTATGCTGGAAGTACAGGAGAAATACAGTGTGTGTGTGTGCACATGTGTGTGCGTGGGTGTGTGCAAACAGGAACAGGCACTTCAAAATTAAATGCAAGTTAATATGGGCAGCATTGTGGTGCAGCGGTAGAGCTGCTACTTCACACTACCAGACACCTGAGTTCAATCCTGACCTCGGGTGCTGTCTGTACGAAGTTTATACGTTTTCCCTATGACCCCGTGGGTTTTCTCCCAGATTCCAAAGACGTACAGGTTTGTGGGTTAATCGGCCTCTGTAAATTGTCCCAAGTGAGAAGGATAGAACTAGTATACGGGGTGATCACTGGTCGACACGGACTCGTTGGACCATAGGGCCTGTTTCCAAACTGTATCTCTAAAACTATAACAGGTTATGCCTAGAGGACCAAATTCCATTCAAAGCAGAAACTCCAAACCTGGCTGCCTGTCTGTGTGGGTATTCAATCAACACAGGGTCGTCAGTGGTTGAAACTAAAAGATCACCAGCTTTGTGAAAATGTGACAAGAAGCAATCAAAGAATGACAAAAGCCACACGTACACAATCCAGGACTGCACAGCACACAGGGCGGGGTTCAACGCTAACCTCTGGTGTTGTCTATGTGGAGTTTGCACGTTCCCATGTTGGGAGCTTTGGTTTCCTCCTGCACCCCAATATGTTTGGTTAATTGATGCCCTGTCACTTTCCCCTCATGCGTGCGGAGTGTGGTAGGGTCAGGTACGAGCTGATGGGAAGTAGGCTGAATGGAATTATATTTATGTGTACGTGCTGGATGTGGTGGGCCGAATGGCCTGTTTCCGTGCTGTAGCTGCTATGACTCGAGGCAGACAATTACAACGCATTGTGGAACTTTCTCCATTTATCATATTACCTTTTCTGAATTTCAGGAAGTAAGCAAAGAGTCCCAAGCCAAGTAGTGCATATAGAACAATTGCAGCAACGACAACTCCAGCCAAAGCCCCTGCTGACAAATGTTTCTCAGGTTCTGGAATTTAAAACACCAAAAATCAGCACATATCCACAAAAACCATGCCATGTGAAATAACCTCCTTTATTTGCAGACCGGTTCACTTTTGCCAACAGTAAATAACAATACAAATAGATAGGATTTTAAAGAGGTGACACAAGAAAGTACAGATGCCAACATGTTGTGTAGAACGCAAAGTGCTGAGTAACTCAGCAGGTCAGGCAGCATCTCTGGAGAACATGGATAGGTGACGTTTCACAGAGTGCTGGGGTAACTCTTATTGGATCTTATAGAGACATATAAAATTATAAAAGTACTCGACAAGCTGGATGCAGGAAAAATGTTCCCAATGTTGGGGGAGTCCAGAACCAGGGGCCACAGTCTGAGAATAGGCCAGTTCATTGGCTATATTTAAGAAGGAGTTAGATGTGGCCCTTGTGGCTAAATGGATCAGGGGGTATGGAGAGAAGGCAGGTACAGGTTACTGAGTTGGATGATCAGCCATGATCATATTAGATGGCGGTGCAGGCTCGAAGAGCCGAATAGCCTACTCCTGCACCTATTTTCTATGTTTCTATGTTTCTAATAAAGGGGAGGCCATTTAAAACTGAGGTGAGAAGGTACATTTTCACCGAGAGTGTTGTGAATTTGTGGAATTCTCTGCCACGGAGGGCAGTGGAGGCTAAGTCACTGGAAGAATTTAAGATAGAGTTAGATAGAGCTCTGGGGGCTGGTGGAATCAGGGGGTATGGGGAGAAGTTGGGCACAGGTTGTGGATGATCAGCCATGATCACAATGAATGGCAGTGCTGGCTCGATGGGCCGAATGGCCTCCTCCTGCACCTATTTTCTATGTTTCTAACTCAGCGGGTCAGGTGGCATTTCTAGAGAACATGGATAGGTGACGTTTTACAGAGTGCTGGAGTAAATCAGTGAGTCAGGCAGCTTCTCTGGTGAACATGGATAGGTGACGTTTTGGATCAGGACCCTACCACTTTGATTGGGGAAAGATGGAAAAGAAGTGGGAGTTGGACAAAGCCCGGTAAGTGATAGGTGAGGAGGGATTTTTACTGATTTGAGGATTGGTGGACAAAAGGCTAGAAATGATAAGGAGACAACAGATGTCAAAAGGAGAGAAGTGGAGGAGTGAAATGTCACGGAGGGAGGAATTTTGGTGGAAGGGGACGGGGTAGAAAAGGGGAGGAAAATGGGAGGGGGGGGACGACCAGTTATTAAAAACATTGAAAGCATAATTGTACAATTTATTTCTGCTTTAATTAAAGGCCCAGGAACTCCAACTAGTGATTCCATTACTTCTGCTGCAGTCAGAAATAACTCGAGGGTTTAGAGGGCTATTCACACCTCAATTTCTGACTTGACTCACCCACACGTATATAAGAGTGGTGGGTAATAGTTAATTTTAGATGCGGCACAGTGGCGCAGCAGTAGAGTGCGGCCTTACAGCGCCAAAGACCCGGGTTCAATCGTGACCACAAGTGCTGTGTGAACAGAGTTTGTACGTTCTCTCTGTGACCTGTATGGGTTTCTCCGGGTGCTCCGGTTTCATCCCACAATCCAAGACGTGCAGCTTTGTAGGTTAATTGGCTTTTGTAAAATTGTAAATTGTTCCTAGTGTGTAGGATAGTGTGGGGGGTGATCGTTGGTTGGCCCACATCCAAACTGGCAGTAAAGTAAAGTAAAGTAAATCCCACTGTTGCATATTGGAAAGGAGAGATTACGAGATTAAGCTAATGTATATAGAAAGGAAAAAAAAGAGAAAAATATTACTCATGGCAACTAGGCAACTGAAAAAAATGATACTTTAATGGCACATGGAAAGAACATAGAATTTAGAACAGTACAGCACAGGAACAGGCCCTTCGGCCCACAATGTCCATGCCTGCATATAATCCATACCCCTCCATTCCCTGCATATCTATGCACCTATTTAAAAGCCTCTTTAGTGCCACTATGGTACCTGCCTCCACGTTCCAGACATCCAACACTCTCTGTGTAAAAAACTTGCTCCCCACATCTTCTTTGATTTTTGCCCTGTTCACCTTAAAGCCATGTCCTCCAGTCTTTGATATTTCCACTCTGGAAAAAAGGTTCTGACTTCTACGCCTATCAATGACTCTAATAATGTTAGATACTTCTACCAGGGTCTCCCAAAAGCCTGCACTGGCAGGGCCTGTATGACTGTATGACTTACTGAGCAGTCAATGAAAGACCAGCACCAAACTCCCCCACCAAACCCCGAATGTGCCAGCATTATGTTCATTCCCAATGACTGAGACAGTATCTACTTGTGGTGGAACAGAGTCATACAGCATGGAAATAGGCCCTTCAGCCCAACTTATCCATGCTGACCAAGATGCCCCATCTACACTAGTTTATCTAAGTAAGAATTTAATTGTTCCGTTTTCGGTACATACGTCTATTAAACACTTTTGACTTGACACCTGCCCTTATTTACCTATATCCCTCTAACCTCTCCAAATGTCTTTTAAATGTTGCCTCAACTACCTCCCCTGGCAGCTCCTTCCATATACCCACCACCCTCGTTCTGAAAATGTTATCCTCAACTTTCTAATAACTCTTTCCCCTCTCACCCTAAATCCTCTCGTTCTTATCTTGGTCAAAGGATAAACCACAGACTTAAAGCATTGCACATCTCAGTGAAGGATATGTATTAAGCGTGCACAAATATTTTCATATATATTATTGGAAACATTTTAATAAAGTACGCTGTAAAATATCTCCAAGTTCCTAGGAATAAATACCAAAAGAAATGTGTCCTGCACCAGCCACATTGATGCTAAGGCCAAGAAAGCACACCAATGCCTCTACTTCCTTACAAGGCTTAGAAGATCGGTGTGTCCCAAACAACCCTCACCAACTTCTACAGTTGCGACATAGAAAGCATCTTGTCAGGAGACATCATAACATGGTTTGGGAACAGCTCCATCACGCAAACTAACCTGCCTTCCATTGACTCCATCTACACTTCACGCTGCCTCGGCAAGGCCACCAGCATAATCAAGGACCACTGGTCACTCCCTCTTCTCCCCTCTCCCATCAGGCAAGAGGTACAGAAGTTTAAAAGCAAAAACCTCCAGATTCAGGGACAGTTTCTTCCAGCTGTGATCAGGCAACTGAATGGTCCTCTCATCAGCTAGAGTGTGGTCCTGACCTCCCATCCACCTCACTGGAGACCTTTGAATGATCTTTAGGCGAACTTTATCAGGCTTCAATGTTGTATCTTTGTACTAAATGTTGTGCCCTTTAGACAAGCACTTTGGACAACTTGGTTGTATTCATGTTTAGCCTGTTATCAGGTGACTGGATCATCCTATCAACAACTATACAATGGTCCTGAGCAACTAGCCACCTCGCTGGAAAACCTTGGACTATCTTTAATCGGATTTTACTGGATGTTATCTTGCACTAAATGTTATTCCCTTTGTCATGGATCTGTACACTGTGAATGAATCAATTGTAATCATGTATAGTCTTTCTGCTGACTGGTTACCATACAACTAAAGCTTTTCACTGTACTTTGGTACATTTGACAATAAACAAAACCAAACTAAACTAATCTTTTCTGGATGACTATTCACTGGAATTTAGAAGGATGAGAAGGGATCTTATAAAAATATAAAAATTCTTACAGGATTGGACTGTCTTGATGCAGGAAAAATGTTCCCGATGTTTAGGGAGTCCAGAACCAGGGTCACAGTTTAAGAATAAGGGGTAGGCCATTTTAGACTGAGATGAGGAAAAACTTCTTCACCCAGAGAGTTGTGAATCTGTGGAATTCTCTGCCACAGAAGGCAGTGGAGGCCAATCCACTGGATGTTTTCAAGAGAGAGTTAGATAGACCTCTTAGGGCAAACAGAATCAAGGGATATGGGGAGAAAGCAGGAACGGGGTACTGATTTTAGATGTTCAGCCATGATCATGCTGACTCGAAGGGCCGAATGGCCTACTCCTGCACCTACTTTTCTATGTTTCTCTGACTCGATAACATATAAACAAAAGCTTTTCACTTTACCTTGGTATACGTGACAATAAACTAATCTTTTCTGAACTTGAGAGCAGGCAAACAAAAGCTTTTAACTGTACCTTGGTGGACTTGGCAATAACAAACTAAAGCAAACTTTACCAAAGGATGTAACATACCATTGACAGTGAGTTTCAACTCGAGTGAGCGATGGTCAGGATGTGACGGATGCTCCACCACACACTTGTACACATTGCCGTCATCAGCTAGAGTGGCTTCAATTCTCATTCTACTGGAGACATTGAAGGTTCCATCCACATTACGAACTGGAGGTGTGATGAAGACATCGTGACTCAGTTTCTCAGTCTTATTCTTGGATACTTTTTCCCAGTAGATGTTATGTTCCTGAGGGTAAAATCCCGTAGCATCACACCTCACCAGCTTCTCCGCACCAGTCTGAATGGTAACATGTGTGGACAAATGCAGCTTCGGCTGAGCTGTATTAAAGATAAATGCAACGTCGGGTTAGTTGGCAGGCAGTGTATTGCCAGAAATATCTAACAGTCACATTATAAGACTCTTCAGTCCAATGATCACAGAGTCATACAGCACAGAAGCAGGCCCTTCAGCCCAATTTGCCCACAATGACTAAAATGCCCCATCTACGCTAGTTTAGACTTTAGACATGCAACGTGGAAACAGGCCCTTCAGCCCAATGAGGCCGCACCAAACAGCCATCCTACTCTATCAACAATTTACAATTTTATTTTACAGAAGTCAATTAACCCACAAACTTGCACGTCTTTGGAGTGTGGGAGCACCCGGAGAGAACCCACGTGGTCACAGGGAGAACGTACAAACTCCATACAGACAGCACCCGTGATCAGGATTGAACCCGTGTGTCTTGGCATTGTGAGGCAGCAACTCTACCAGATGTGCCTTCCTAGTCCCACCTGCCTGCGTTTGGACCACAACCCTCTAAACATTTCCTATCCATGTACAAATGTCTTTTAAATTTTGGTATAGTACCTGCTTCAACTACTGCCTCTGCCAGCTCATTCCATGCACCCACCACCCTCTGAAAATGTTGTCCCTCTGGGGGGGGTTCCTTTATCTGTATCTTAGAGATACAGCGTGGAAACAGGCCCTTTTGGCCCACCGGGTCCGCGCCGCCCAGCGATCCCCGCACATTAACACTATCCTACGCCCACTAGGGACAATTTTTACATTTACCAAGCCAATTAACCTACAAACCTGTACGTCTTTGGAGTGTGGTAGGAAACTGAAGATCTCAGAGAAAATCCACGCAGGTCACGGGGAGAACGTACAAACCCCGTACAGACAGCACCCGTAGTCGGGATGGAACCCGGGTCTCCGGCGCTGCATTCGCTGTAAGGCAGCAACTCTACCGCTGCACCATATGTCCTATTAAATATCTCCCCTATCCCCTCAAACCTATGTCCTATATTAACCTATTGATGGGCTAACACAAAATTCCTTCCTTCAACTCTTGCCCTAATAAAAATAGATTTCCGTAACTCTCAAAAGTTAATTAACATTGATTTTTGATTGATTGATAGATGAATACTGCTTGGAAACAGGCCCTTCAGCCCATCGAATCCATGCCGACCATTCCTTTCCTATAATTGAGTGCCTTTGACGACATGCAGATTTAGATTGCCACATTATTCGGCTAAGTATGTGTAAGATATATTAATGAGTGCACTAAAACACTTTTGGTGGTCCCTCTTTATACAGTTATGCATTTGCAATTTTATTTGCGAATCAGCATGGCTTCGTCTATTAAGTCCATGCCAACCATCGATCACCCGTTCACACTGGTTCTGTTATCCTTTCTTTCTCAGCCACTCTTGACACACTAGAGGTGATTTACAGAGGGCCAATTAACCTAAAAAACCTGCACGTCATTGAGATGTGGGAGGAAACCGGAGCACCCGGAGGAAACCCACATGGTCACAAGGAGAACATAGGGACCCCCCATGCTGACCAGAATGTCCCAGCTACACTAGTCCCACCTGCCTGCGTTTGGCCCACATCCCTCTAAACCTGTCCTATCCATGTACCTGTCTCATTGCTTCTTAAATGTTGTGAGAGTCCCTGCCTCAACTACCTCTTCCCGCAGTTAGTTCTATACACCCACCACATTTTGCGTGAAAAAGTTACCCCTCAGATTCCAATAAAATATTTCTCCATTTTAAAACCTATGCCCTCTGGTCCTCGAACCCCCTACTCTGGGAAAGAGATTCAGTGCATCTACCCAATCTATTCCTCTCATAATTTTATACACCTCCATAAGATCACCCCTCATCCTCCTGCGCTCCAAGAATAAAGTCCCAGGCTGCTCAACCTCTGTAGCTCAGACCTTCTCGTCCTAGTAACATCCTCATAAATCTTCCCTGTACCCTTTCCAGCTTTGCAACATCTTTCCTATATCATGGTGCCCAGAACTGAACACAATACTCTAAATACAGCCTCACCAGCATCTTATATAACTGCACCATGACCTCCCAACTTCTATGTTCATTACGCTGGCCGA
This sequence comes from Rhinoraja longicauda, assembly GCF_053455715.1. NCBI lineage: Eukaryota > Metazoa > Chordata > Chondrichthyes > Rajiformes > Arhynchobatidae > Rhinoraja > Rhinoraja longicauda. The sequence goes on from NC_135970.1 coordinate 423,310, forward strand.
TGAAGGCCAATGTGCCGAAAGCCATTTTTACCACCGAGATCCAGTATTAACAGAGCAGATCACGTCGGGTAATGTTGAGGAAGTCTTTTACCTAAAACCCGCAGTTCCGATCTCTTTTCAGCCTTTTCAGGAGTGACAAACACAATGCAAGTATAATTCCCTTCGTTGTCCACTTGGACATTATTCAGATGAAGTGTAGCATCTCCTTTGGTTAGTGCAATGACGGATAATTTTACGCCAGGTTTCTTGGCCATATGTTGTCCCTTTATAAAAACATAGATTTCTTCCCGGTGTGGTCCGAACAACCACTGCACACCTACATTTTCCAAGTCAAGCGGTGCTTTAAACCCAGTAATTTTACATTCCAAAAAAACCTCTGTATTTAAAAGTACGTTCTTCGGACTGGCAAAAATCTTCATATCCAACGTATCTAAATGGATATCAAAAACATGAAGTTCAGTTTAGTTCAATTATCAAGTGTACCGTGGTACAGTGAAAAGCTTTTTGTTTGCGTGCTATCCAGCCAAAGACAGACGATACATGATTACAATCGATGACAAGATTACATGATTACAAGTCTGAAGAAGGGTCTCCACCTGAAACGTCACATGTTTCCTCAGCATTTAGTGTCTATCTTCGGTATAAACCAGCATCTGCATTTTCTTTCTGCACATCCATGAATATAATCAAGCTATCCACAGTGCATACATAGAAGATAAAGGGTATTTAGTGCAAGATAAAGTCCGATTAAAGATAGCTCACGTTTCCAATGGGGTAGATGGGAGGTCAGGGCCACAATCTAGTTTGTAACAGGGCCAATCAGTTGCCTGATAACAGCTTGGAAGAAACTGTCCCTAAATCTGGAGGTATGCATTTTCAAACCTCTGTAATTCCTAAGGGAAGAGGGAGTGACCGGGGTGAGACTGATGTTATGCTGGCGGCCTTGCCGAGGCAGCGTGAAGTGTAGATGGAGTCAATGCATGGGAGGTAGGTTTGCATGTGTAGGAAGGAAATGCAGATGTTGGTTTACATCCCGGTGCGGCTTGGCCGCTGGACTTAACAGTGCCCGGTGCAGCTCGGCTGCGGGGCTTAACATCGCCCGGTGCAACTCGGCTGCGGGGCTTAACACCGCCCGGTGCAACTCGGCTGCGGGACTTAACATCGCCCGGTGCGGCTCGGCTGCGGGGCTTTACATCGCTGGTGCGGCTCGGCTGCGGGACTTCACATCGCCCGGTGCGGCTCGGCTGCGGGGCTTAACATCGCCCGGTGCAGCTCGACTGCGGGGCTTTTCATCGCTGGTGCGGCTCGACTGCGGGACTTAACATCGCCCGGTGCGGCTCGACCACGGGACTTAGCTGCGCAAGGCTTGGTCGCGGGCCTTTCATCGCCCGGTTCGGCCGCGAGACGTTTCAGCACCCGGTGCGGGGACTGTGCGGGTCGGTCGGGGACGAGCTGTCTGTCCGTGGGCGTGGGGAAGAGAGTGGAAGTTTTGTTGCCTCCATCACAGTGAGGGGGTGTTTGGAGTCACTGTGATGGATGTTTGTGTTGGGTTTATGTGTCTTGTGTTCTTTTTTTTCTTTTCTATGACTGCTATGTAGTTTCGTTCGGTACTTCGGTACCGAACGACAAATAAAGCTCTGTTATACCTGTTATACATTGTGGACACAAACTGTGACAGTAACACAGCGGGACAGGCAGCAGCTCTGGTGAGAAGAATGGCTGACGTTTCAGGTCGAGACCCTTCTTCAGACGTCTGAAGAAGGGTCTCGACCTGCAGTTACCCATTCCTTCTCTCCAGTAATACTGCCTGTCCCTCTGTTACTCCATCATTTTGTGTCTATCTTAGGTTGGTTTGTGTGATGGTCTGGGCTATGTGGGTCTGGGTGTGTGTACTGCTTCACTACCTGGAGTCGATCACTATCTACTTTATCTTGCTGACTTTGAGAGAAAGGTTGTTGTCTTGGCACCAGGTTACAAGTTTCTCAATCTCCTATCTGTACTCCATCTCATTATTGTTTGATATCCAGCCCTCTACGATGGTGTTGTTTATGAACATAGATCGAGTCTAATTGGTTTAGAGATCCAGATTGGTTTGCGGAAACAGACCCATCTGCCCACCAAGGCCGCACCGACCAGCCATCCCTGCACATTAATACTATCCTACACGCACTAGGGACAATTTACATTTATACCAAGCCAATTAACCTACATACCTGCATGTGTTTGGAGTGGGAGAAGAAATCGAAAGATCTTGGAGAAAACCCACACGGTCACGGGGAGAATGAACAAACTCTGTACAGACAGCCCTGTGGTCAGGATGGAACCCGGATCTCTGCCGCTGTAAGCACTGTAAAGTAACACAACTCTACCACTGCGACCCTAATTTGTATTTGGCTGCACAGTCGTGACTGATTATAGAAAGGGGCTGAGAACACATCCATGCAGCGACCAGTATTGAGGGTTATCATCGTGGATGATTTGTTACCAATCCTCACTGATTGTGGTCTGTTGGTCAGGAAGCAGAAGACCTAGTTCAGATGGTACTACCTCTGTTCAAGAAATGCGAGAGGTTGAGCAGGCTGGGACTTTATTCCTTGGTACGCAGGAGGATGAGGGGTGATATAGAGGTGTACAAGATCATGAGAGGAATAGACCAGGTAAATTCACAGACTTTTTTGCCCAGAGTAGGAGAATCAAGAACCAGAGGACATGGATTTAAGGTGATGGGGAAAGATTTAATAGGAACCTGAAGGGTAACTTTGTTTTCACACAAAGGGTGGTGGGTGTATGGAATGAGCTGTTGGAGGAGGTAGTTGAGGCAGGTGCGATCGCAACATTAAGTCAAGTCAAGTTTATTTGTCACATACACATACACGATGTGCAGTGAAATGAAAGTGGCAATGCCTGTGGATTGTGCAAAAAAAGAATTACAGTTACAGCATATAAATTCAAGTTAATATAGAGTAGACAAAATTTAGTCCCTGGAGTTATAATAGTTGACAGTCCTGATGGCCTGTGGGAAGAAACTTCGTCTCATCCTCTCCGTTTTTCACAACGTGACAGCGGAGGCATTTGCCTGACCGTAGCATCTGGAACAGTCCGTTGCTGGGGTAGCAGGGGTCCCTCATAATCTTGCTTGCTCTCGATCTACACCTCCTGATGTATAGGTCCTGCAGGGGGACGAGTGTAGTTCCCATGGTGTGTTCTGCCGAACGCACAACTCTCTGCAAGGCCTTCCTGTCCTGGGCAGAGCTGTTCCCAAACCAGACTGTAATGTTGCCGGACAGGATGCTCTCTACAGCCCCAGAGTAGAAGCAATGAAGGATCCTCAGAGACACTCTGAATTTCCTCAGCTGTCTAAGGTGGTAAAGGCACTACTTTACCTTACCCACCAGTGCGGCAATGTGCGTTGTCCATGTCAGATCCTCTGTGATGTGGACTCCCAAGTATTTAAAACTGCTCATCCTATCCACAGTAGACCCATTTATCTCCAGTGACGTGTACGTCCTTGGATGTTGAGCCCTTCTAAAGTCCACAATCAGCTCCTTAGTTTTTTTGACATTCAAGAGGAGGCTATTGTCCTGACACCAGAGTGCCAGATCAGCCACCTCCTCCCGGTAGGGTAGGCCTTCTCATCGTTGTCGGAGATCCGGCCCACCACCACAGTGTCATCAGCAAACTTGATGATGGAGTTTGAGCTGAACCTGGCCCCACAGTCATGTGTGTACAGGGAGTACAGTAGGGGGCTAAGGACGCAACCCTGGGGGGATCTAATGTTCAGGGTGAGAGGGCTAGATGTGTGTTCCCCCATCCTGACCACTTGGGGCCTGGCAGTGAGAAAGTCCAGGACCCAGGCACACAGAGGGGTGCTAAGCCCCAGTTCCAGCAGCTTCTCAACCAGTCTGGTGGGGACTATGGTATTGAAAGCTGAACTAAAGTCAATGAACAGCATCCTCACATAGCCCCCCTGGCTGTCCAGATGAGAGAGAGCGGTGTGCAGAACCTGGGAGACCCCATCATCCGTGGACCTGTTCGGACGGTATGCGAACTGTAGTGGGTCCATGTTGCGAGGAAGGAGGGCACAGATGTGCTTCTTGATTAGTCTCTCGAAGCATTTCATGACAACCGAGGTGAGGGCCACCGGTCGGTAGTCATTTAAACACGCTGGAGAGGCATTCTTTGGCACCGGTACAATGATGGATCTTTTGAAGCATGCAGGGACCACGGACTTGGCCAAGGAGAGGTTGAATATTGTGGTGAGCACTGGAGCAAGCTGAGTAGCACAAGACTTTAGTACTCGCCCAGATATACCATCTGGGCCTCCAGCTTTCCTCGTGTTCACACGCGTCAGAGCCCACCTCACGTCATGCTCGGACACTGAGAATGTGTGCACATCCCCGGCGGTGGATCCCCCTCCAGCCTCGCTAGCCAGCGCCCCCTCGGTGCTGTTTGTAGACGGCGAGCTGGTGGTGTTACCCGTCTCAAACCGTGCGTATAAAGAGTTCAGGTCATCAGGTGGGGGCTGCACCGGTAGCTAGTTATAGTCCGTAGCCCCTGCCAAAGGAGCCTGGTGTCCTGCTGCTCCATCTGCGTCTCCATCATGTCCCGGTACCTCCTTTTTGTGTCCTTCACTGCCCTTCGCAGTCGGTAGGACTCTACCTTGTAGTCGTCCATATTGCCGGATGCCAGGCCGGAGTTGTATGCAGCGGTGCGAGCATTCAAGGCCACGCCAATAGACCTGTCCACCCAGGGTTTTTGGTTAGGAAAGATACTAACCCTTATTGTTGCGATGAAGTCCGTAACCGCTTCCACAAACTCATTGACGTCTCTGGAACTTGCTTGGACCATATTCCAGTCGACATCGCCCAGTGCATCTTGCAGCATGGCCTCTGAATGGTCAGACCACCGCTTTACGTCCCTTGTCACTGTCGTTTCCCGTACTATCCGTTGTTTATACTCCGGCAGCAGGAAAATGGCAGCGTGGTCAGATTTTCCAAAAGGAGGGAGAGAAACGACCTTATACCCTTTCCTGAATGGTGTGTAGCAGTGGTCCAAAGTTCTATCCCCCCTGGTGACACACGTGATGTGTTGGCAGAAGTTGGGCATGACCTTTTTGAGATTTGCCCTATTGAAGTCTCCAGCCACCAGCACAGCCGCATCAGGGTTCTTGTTTTGGTGTTGACACAACACATCGTGTAGGGTCGACAGTGCCACGTCGGTGTCCACATGCGGTGGGATATAGACGGCTGTGATGATCACCGAGCTGAACTCCCGGGGTAGGTAGAATGGTCGGCATGAGATAGTCAGATGTTCCAGGTCCGGCGAGCAGGAACGAGAAAGCATCTTAATATTTCCAGGATTGCACCAGTTACTGTTGGTCAAGAAGCAGACTCCTCCGCCCTTGGATTTCCCGGATTCTTCCGTTCTGTCCGCCCGGAAAACAGTGAAGGACTCGGATGGGCAATCACCTGGTCTGGCACCAGCGGGGTCAGCCATGTTTCAGTCAGACAAAGGATGTTGCAGTTCCTTATGTCCCTCTGGAATCTGATCCTTGCCCTGAGGTCATCCAGCTTGTTCTCCAGGGACTGGACGTTGGCCAGAAGGATGCTGGGCAGAGGTGGACGTAAGGCTTGGGCTCTCAGCCTGTTCCCAATCCCCCCTCGCTTCCCTCCATGTTTTCTCCGACTTTCCCACGGAGCCACGCTCCCACTGCTGCTGCCGCGGTGTGCTCCTTTCATGATCTCTATCGGCCACGTTGAATCGGTGACTATAGTGTTTTGACAGGTACATGGACAGGACAGGTTTAGAGGGGTATGGGCCAAACGCAGGTAGGTGGGACTAGTGTAGATGGGACATGTTGGTTGGCATTCATAGATTGGGCCGAAGGGCCTATTTCCATGCTGTGTAACTCTATGACTCTAAGTGGACATCCAACAGATTCCACTGGTGGTGCAGGATATGGCTTATCTGGGAACAAAGTCAGCAGCAGCCACAGGCAAACTGCAAAAAGAACACTTCATAAAACCTGGATAACTTGCAACCCAGTGGTATGAACATTGAGACTCAAGGAACTGCAGATGCTGGTTTACAAAAAAACTCCCACAAAGTGCTGGAGTACTCAGCCGGTCAAATAGCATCTCTGGAGAACATGGATAGGCAACGTTTCGGGTCGAGAACATTCTTCAATGAACATTGAAATCTCCAATTTCAGGTCATACCATCCCCCTCCCCCCAACTTTTCCTCCACTCTCTTCCTTGTGCTCCCCCCCACCCCCCCCCCCCCCCCCCCCCCACATGTGATTCAGTTTCTCCCATCCCTGTCCACCAATGAGCCTCTCCCTGGCTTTACAATTCATTGTCATTCTTTTTACCTCCAGCCTTTGCCCACATATCTGCCAATCACCCCACCCCCCCCCCCCCCCCACCTTTAGGGCAGCCCAGTGGAGCAATGTTACTGCCCCCAGCACCAGAGACCGGGTTCGATCCTGACTACGGGTGCTGTCTGTGTGGAGATTGTAGGTTCTCCCCGTGACCTGCGTGGGTTTTATCCGACACTCCAAAGCCCTCACCTCCTCCACCATAATCAGTCTGAAGAAGAGTCCCAACCGGAAACGTCACCTATCCGTGTTCTCCACAGATGCTGCCTGACCCGCTGAGTTACTCCAGCACTCTGTGAAACGTCACCTATCCATGTTCTCCACAGATGCTGCCTGACCCGCTGAGTTACTCCAGCACTCTGTGCAACACAGAGTCAATAGGTTGTCTAACTCCTTGAGTTTAAGCATCACCTAATGTTCTGGTAGATTACTGAAGCACATGATCACAAATACCAACACTAACCTGCCAACATTATAAAATGAACATCCAAAATCACTCATCTCTATTAAAGAGAAGGTCCCTGTCATCTACAGGGCCGTAATCAACATCAGTGACAACAGATTTCCTTCCATGATCTTGTGGTCTTTGTGAGATTTTCCATGTGCTAACTTGACCACTGTATTTCTAATATTGCAGCCGTGATCACCCTTCAAAAATACTAACAATTCAAGGAAATCAGGGCTATGTTTAGGGCAGAAATAGATTGATAAATACAGGTGTCAGTGTTATGGGAAGAAAGCGGGAGAATGCGGTTGATGGGGAGAGTTAGATCAGCCATGATTGAATGGTGGAGTAGACTTCATGGGCCGAATGGCCTAATACTGTTCCTACCCTTATGGACTTATAAATCACCAAATCTGGGCAGCATGGTGTTGTAGCAATAGAGCTACTGCCTTACAATGCCAGAGACCTGGGGAGAGGGAGGAAGGGGGGAGAGGGAGGGGGAGGGAGGGAGAGGGAGGGAGGGAGGGGGAGGGAGAGAGGGAGAGGGAGGGAGAGAGAGGGAGGGAGAGAGAGGGAGGGAGAGAGAGAGAGGGAGGGAGAGAGGGAGGGAGGGAGAGAGAGGGAGGGTGGCAGGGGGGAGAGGGAGGGAGAGAGAGGGAGGGAGGGAGGGGGAGAGAGGGAGGGAGGGAGGGGGAGAGAGGGAGGGAGGGAGGGGAGAGAGGGAGGGAGGGGGAGAGAGGGAGGGAGGGGGAGAGAGGGAGGGGGAGAGAGAGAGGGAGGGGGGAGAGAGAGAGGGAGGGGGGAGAGAGGGAGGGGGGAGAGAGGGAGGGGGAGAGAGGGAGGGGGAGAGAGGGAGGGGGAGAGATGGAGGGGGGAGAGAGGGAGGGGGAGGGGAGAAAGGGAGGGGGGAGAAAGGGAGGGGGGGGAGAAAGGGAGGGGGGAGAAAGGGAGGGGGGGAGAGGGAGGGGGGGGAGAGAGGGAGGGGGGGAGAGAGGGAGGGGGGAGAGAGGGAGGGGGAGAGAGGAGGGGGGAGAG